>NW_020837951.1:38851363-38929721 GCF_003676395.1 Aethalodelphis obliquidens | reverse complement strand
GATGGAACATGTCAAAAGTGGTCTGTGAAATTTCGTGCTGGAAATTTCTCGCTGGACGATGCTCCACGGTCAGGTAGATCGGTTGAAGTTGATAGCGATCGAATTGAGACATTCATTGCGAACAATCCATGTTATACCACATGGGAAATAGCTGACATACTCAAAATATCCAAATCAAGCACTGAAAATCATTTGCACCAGCTTGGTTACGTTCATCACTTTGATGTTTGGGTTCCACATACGTTAAGTGGAAAAAACCTTCTTGATCGTATTTCAGCATGCGATTCTCTACTTAAACGTAATGAAAACATTCCGTTTATAAAACAAATTGTGACTGGTGATGAAAAGTGGATACTGTGCAATAATGTGGAACAGAAGAGATTGTGAGGCAAGCGAAATGAACCACCACCAACCACACCAAAGGCCGGTCTTCAGCCAAAGAAGGTGATGTTGTGTATATGGTGGGATTGGAAAGGAGTCCTCTATTATGAGCTCCTTCCAGAAAACGAAACGACTAATTCCAACAAGTACTGCTCCCAGTTAGACCAACTGACAGTAGCATTCGACAAAAAGCATCCAGAATTAGTCAACAGAAAACGCATAATCTTCCCTCGGGATAACGCAAGATCACATGTTTCTCTGACAAGGGGCAAAAACTGTTACACCTTCCCTGGGAAGTTCTGACCATATTCACCAGACGTTGCACCTTCGGATTTCTATTTATTTAGGTCTTTACAAAATTCTCTTAATGGAAAAAATTTCCATTCCCTGGAAGGCTGTAAAAGGCACCTGGAACAGTTCTTTGCTCAAAAACATTAAAAGTTTTGGGAAGATGGAATTATGAAGTTGCCTGAAAAATGGCAGAAGGTAGTGGAACAAAAGGGTGAATATGTTGTTCAATAAAGTTCTTGGTGAAAATGAAAAATGCGTCTTTTATTTTTACTTAAAAAACTGAAGACACTTTTGGGCCAACCCAATATTAAAGAAACTGAATTAGTAGTTTAAACCTTCTGGAAAAAGAAGTCCCTACTAACAGATGGTTTCACTGGTGAATTCTCTCAAACATTCAAGGAGAATAATAGCACCAATTCTGCATAACCTCTTCCAGAAACACTTCCCTTCTATGTTATGAGATGAGCATTACCCTGATTCCAAAGCCAGACAAAAAAGTACAAAAAAGAAACTACAGATCAACAGATCAATATCTATCCTGAACTTAGATACAAAAATGCTCAGCAAAGTGTGAGCAAATTCAGTGTGTCAATATACATTAAAAATGTTACAATGACCAAGTGAGATTTATCCCAGAAATGCTATTTATCCCAAAAATACTAGTTCAATATTTGAACATCAATCAATGTATTCCATTATATTTATAGCCTGAAGAAAAAAAAACACATGATCATATCAGTTGATACAGAAAATACTATTTGACGAAATCTAACATCCATTCATATTCATGATTTAAAAAAAAAAAACTCTCAGCACACTACGAATAAAAGGAAAATTCCTAAAAGTGACAGTGAACATTTACCAAAAAAAAATCATAGCTAACATCATATTTAATTATGAAAGGCTGAATGATTTCCCATAGATTGGGAACAAGGCAAGGATATCCATTCTCACCACTCCTGTTTAACATCATACTAGAGACCTAGCCAATGCAATAAAACACCAAAAAGAATAAAAGGCATACACATTGAAAAGAAAAAAATAAAATGTCCTTAGTCCCAGGTCTCACAGTTGTCTATATGGAAAATCCCAAGGAATCTACAACTAAAACTCTGAGAACTAACAATTGAGCTTAGCAAGACTGCAGGATACAAGGTCAACAAATACACCAGACAAAACAAAATGAAACTAGCAAACAAAAAATTAATGTTCTATACTATATATTAGCAATGGACCATTGGAAACAAATTTTTTAAATACCATTTATAATAGCTATAAAAATGAAATATATAAATATAAAAAATATATGCATGGATTTTGTATGATGAAACTGAAAAAATCCTGGTAAAAGAAATGAAAGAAGACCTAAATACATGTAAATACATACTACATTCATGGATTGGAAGGCTCAATATAGTAAAGATTTCAATTCTCCCCAAACTGATCTACAGATTCAACACAATTCCAAAAAAATCTCAGCCAGTAGATATAGGTAACTGATTCTAAGTTTTATATAGAAAGGCAAAGGACTAGAAGAGTCAAATATTTTTGCAAATTAACAAAGTTAGAAGAATCACACGCTCAATTTAAGAAATGCTGTAAAACTACATTAATCAAAACACTGTATACTCACAAAGGGATAGACACATGGATCAATGGACTAGAATACAGAGTGTACCAACAGACCCGGACAAGCATGGCCAACTGATTTCTGACCAACATGCAAAGCTAACAGAATTAAGAAAAGATAGTCTTTTCATCAAATGATATTGGAACAACTGGACATCTATATGCAATAGAGTAAACCTCAACCTAATATAAAATTTAATTATACTTCATAGAAAATATACTCAAAATGGGTCATAGATCCATTAGATCATGGATCTCAATGTAAGACAAAACTATAAGATTTTTGGAATAAAACAGAAAAATCTTCATGATCTGGAGTTAAGAAAAGCATTCACGAATATGACACCAAAAGCACAGTCCACAAAATGAAAAGCTGACAAATCAGATTTCATCAAAATTAAAACTTTTGGAGGGGGAGCTTCAAGATGGCAGAAGAGTAACACGTGGAGATCACCTTCCTCCTCACAAATACATCAGAAATACATCTGCATGTGAACAACTCCTACAGAACACCTACTGAACGCTGGCAGAAGACCTCAGACCTCCCAAAAGGCAAGAAACTCCCCACGTACCTGGATAGGGCAAAAGAAAAAAGAAAAAACAGAGACAAAAGAATAGGGATGGAACCTGCACCAGTGGGAGGGAGCTGTGAAGCAGGAAAAGTTTCCACACACTAGGAAGCCCCTTCACGGGCAGAGCCTGCAGGTGGCGGAGGGGGGAAGCTTCAGAGCCACGGAGGAGAGCACAGCAACAGAGGTGTGGATGGCAAAGCAGAGAGATTCCCGCACAGAGGATCACTGCCGACCAGCACTCACCAACCCAAGAGACTTGTCTGCTCACCCGCAGGGGCGGGCGGGGGCTGGGAGCTGAGGCTCAGGTTTCGGAGGTCAGATCCCAGGGACAAGACTGGGGTTGGCTGCGTGAACACAGCCTGAAGGGGCTAGTGCACCACAGACAGCCGGGAGGGAGTGCGGGAAAAAGTCTAGAGCTGCTGAAGAGGCAAGAGACTTTTCTTGCCTCTTTGTTTCCTGGTGCATGAGGAGAGGGGATTAAGAGAGCCACTTAAAGGAGACCCAGAGATGGGACTGAGCCGCGGCTATCAGCGCGGACCGCAGGGACGGGCATGAGACGCTAAGGCTGCAGCTGCAGCCACCAAGAAGCCTGTGTGCGAGCACAGGTCACTATCCACACCTCCCCTCCCCGGAGCCTGTGCAGCCCGCCACTGCCAGTGTCCCGTGATCCAGGGACAACTTCCCCGGGAGAACGCATGGAGTGCCTCAGGCTGCTGCAATGTCATGCCGGCCTCTGCCACCACAGGCTCACCCCGGATCCGTACCCCTCCCTCCCCCGGCCTGAGGGAGCCACAGCCCCCGAATCAGCTGCTCCTTTAACCCCATCCTGTCTGAGCAAAGAACAGACGCCCATAGGCGACCTACAGGCAGGACCAAATCCAAAGCTGAAACCCAGAAGCTGTGCAAAGAAAGAAGAGAAAGGGAAATCTCTCCCAGCAGCCTCAGGAGCAGCGGATTAAATCTCCAAAATCAACTTGATGTACACTGAATCTGTGGAATACCTGAATAGGCAATGAATCATGCCAAATTAAGGAGGTGGACTTTGGGAGCAAGGATATATTTTTTTTCCTTTTTCTCTTTTTGTGAGTGTGTATGTGTATGCTTCTGTGTGTGATTTTGTCTGTATAGCTTTGCTTTTACCATTTGTCCTAGGGTTCTGTCTGTCTGTTTTTTTTTCTTTTGCAGCTTTTTTTCGCACAGTTTTTAGTGCTTGTTATAATTGGTGGATTTGTTTTTGGGTTTGGTTGCTCTTTTCTTTCTTTCTCTATTTTTTTAATACTTAAAAACATCTTTTAATAGTTATTTTTTATTTGAATAACTATTTTATTTTATTTTATCTTCTTTCTTTCTTTCTTTTCTCCCTTTTACTCTGACCATGTGGATGACAGGCTCTAGGTGCTCCAGCCAGGTGTCAGGGCTGTGCCTCTGAGGTGGGAGAGCGAAGTTCAGGACATTGGTCCACAGGAGACCTCCCAGCTCCACGTAATATCAAACGGCAAAAATCTCCCAGAGATTTCCATCTCAACGCCAAGACCCATCTCCACTCAACGACCAGCAAGCTCCAGTGCTGGACACCCTATGCCAAACAACTAGGAAAACAGGAACACAACCCCACCATTAGCAGAGAGGGTGCCTAAAATCATAATAAGTCCACAGACACCCCAAAACACACCACCAGACGTGGACCTGCCCACCAGAAAGACAAGATCCATCTTCATCCACCAGAACACAAGCACTAGTCCATTCCACTAGGAAGCCTACAAAACCCACTAAACGAACCTTAGCCACTGGGGGCAGATACCAAAAACAACGGGAACTACAAACCTGCAGCCTAAAAAAAGGAGACCACAAACACAGTAAGTTAAGCAAAATGAGAAGACAGAGAAACACAAAGCAGATGAAGGAGCAAGGTAAAAACCCACCAGGCCTCAAAAATGAAGATGAAACAGGCAGTCTGCCTGAAAAAGAATTCAGAATAATGATACTAAAGATGATCCAAAATCTTAGAAACAGAATGGAGAAAATACAAAAAAAGTTTAACACAGACCTAGAAGAACTAAGAAGGACATATTTAAAGTGATGAAGGGGATAAACCTACAACCGAGATTACTCTACCCAGCAAGGATCTCATTCAGATTTGATGGAGAAATTAAAACCTTTACAGACAAGCAAAAGCTGAGAGAGTTCAGCACCACCAAACCAGCTTTACAACAAATGCTAAAGGACCTTCTCTAGACAAGAAACACAAGAGAAGGAAAAGACCTATAATAACGAACCCAAAACAATTTAGAAAATGGGAATAGGAACATACATATCGATAATTACCTTAAATGTAAATGGACTAAATGCTCCCACCAAAAGACACAGATTGGCTGAATGGATACAAAATAAGACCCTTATATATGCTGTCTACAAGAGACCCACTTCAGACCTAGAGACACATACAGACTGAAAGTAAGGGGATGGAAAAAGATATTCCATGCAAATGGAAGTCAAAAGAAAGCTGGGGGCTTCCCTCATGGCGCAGTGGTTGGGAGTCTGCCTGCCAATGCAGGGGACACAGGTTCGTGTCCCAGTCTGCAAAGATCCCACATGCCGCAGAGCGGCTGGGCTCGTGAGCCATGGCCGCTGAGCCTGTGCTCCGCAGCGGGAGAGGCCACAACAGTGAGATGCCCGTGTATCACAAAAAAAAAAAAAGAAAGAAAGCTGGAGTAGCAATTCTCATATCAGACAAAATAGACTTTAAAACAAAGACTATTAAAAGAGAAAAAGAAAGACACTAAATAATGAACAAGATATGAATCCAAGAAGATATAACAATTGTAAATATTTATGCACCCAACATAGGAGCACCTCAATACATAAGGCAAATGCTAACAGCTATAAAAGGGGAAATCGACAGTAACACAGTCATAGTAGGGGACTTTAACACCCCACTTTTACCAATGGACAGATCATCCAAAATGAAAATAAATAAGGAAACACAAGCTTTAAATGATATATTAACAAGATGGATTTACTTGATATTTATCAGACATTCCATCCAAAAACAGCAGAATACATTTTCTTCTCAAGTGCTCATGGAACATTCTCCAGGACACATTGGATCTTCGGTCACAAATCAAGCCTTGGTAAATTTAAGAAAACTGAAATCGTATCAAGTATCTTTTCCGACCACAATGCTATGAGACTAGATATCAATTACAGGAAAAAATCTGTAGAAGATACAACCACATGGAGGCGAAATAATACACTATGTTATAACCAAGAGATCACTGAAGAAATGAAGGAGTAAATCAAAACATACCTAGAAACAAATGACAATGAAAACACGATGACCCAAAACCTATGGGATGCAGCAAAAGCAGTTCTAAGAGGGAAGTTTATAGCAATACAATCCTACCTTAAAAAACAAGAAACATCTCAAATAAACAACCTAAGCTTGCACCAAAAACAATTAGAAAAAGAAGAACCAAAAAAACCCCAAAGTTAGCAGAAGGAAAGAAATGATAAAAATCAGATAAGAAATAAATGAAAAAGAAATGAAGGAGGGCTTCCCTGGTGGCGCACTGGTTGAGAGTCTGCCGGCCGATGCAGGGGACACGGGTTCGTGCCCCGGTCCGGGAAGATCCCACATGCCGCGGAGCGGCTAGGCCCGTGAGCCATGGCCGCTGACCCTGCATGTCTGGAGCCTGTGCTCCACAACAGGGGAGGCCACAACAGTGAGAGGCCCGTGTACTGCAAAAAAAAAAAAAAAGAAATGCAGGAAATGATAACAAAGATCAATAAAACTAAAAACTGGTCCTTTGAGAAGATAAACAAAATTGATAAACCATTAGCCACACTCATCAAGAAAAAAAGGGAGAAGACTCAAATAAATAGAATTACAAATGAAAAAGGAGAGGTAACAACTGACACTGCAGAAATACAAAAGATCATGAGAGATTACTACAAGCAACTCTATGCCAATAAAATGGACAACCTGGAAGAAATGGACAAATTCTTAGAAATGCACAACCTGCCAAGACTGAATCAGGAAGAAACAGAAAATATGAACAGACCAATCACAAGCACTGAAATTTAAGCTGTGATTAAAAATCTTCCAACAAACAAAAGTCCAGGACCAGATGGTTTCACAGGTGAATTCTATCAAACATTTAGAGAACAGCTAACACCCATCCTTCTCAAACTCTTCCAAAATATAGCAGAGGGAGGAACACTCCCCAACTCATTCTACGAGGCCACCATCACCCTGATACCAAAACCAGACAAGGATGTCACAAAGAAAGAAAACTACAGGCCAATATCACTGATGAACATAGATGCAAAAATCCTCAACAAAATACTAGCAAACAGAATTCAACAGCACATTAAAAGGATCATACACCATGATCAAGTGGGGTTTATTCCAGGAATGCAAGCCTTCTTCAATATGCACAAATCAATCAATATGATAAACCATATTAAAAAATTAAAGGAGAAAAACCATATGATCATCTCAATAGATGCAGAGAAAGCTTTTGACAAAATTCAACACTCATTTATGATCAAAACACTGCAGAAAGTAGGCATAGAGGGAACTTTCTTCAACATAATAAAGGCCATATATGATAAACCCACAGCCAACATCATCCTCAATGGTGAAAAACTGAAAGCATTTCCACTAAGATCAGGAACAACACAAGGTTGCCCACTCTCACCACTCTTATTCAACATAGTTTGGAAGTTTTAGCCACAGTAATCAGAGAAGAAAAGGAAATAAAAGGAATCCAAATCAGAAAAGAAGTAAAGCTGTCACTGTTTGCAGATGACCTGATACTACACATAGAGAATCCTAAAGATGCTACCAGAAAACTACTAGAGCTAATCAATGTATTTGGTAAAGTAGCAGGATACAAAATTAATGCACAGAAATCTCTTGCATTCCTATACACTAATGATGAAAAATCTGAAAATGAAATCAAGAAAACACTCTCATTTACCACTGCAACAAAAAGAATAAAATATCTAGGAATAAACCTACCTAAGGAGACAAAAAACCTATATGCAGAAAACTATAAGACACTGATGAAAGAAATTAAAGATGATACAAATAGATGGAGAGATATACCATGTTCTTGGATTGGAAGAATCAACATTGTGAAAATGACTCTTCTACCGAAAGCAATCTACAGATTCAGTGCAATCCCTATCAAACTACCACTGGCATTTTTCACAGCACTAGAACAAAATATTTCACAATTTGTATGGAAACACAAAAGACCCTGAATAGCCAAAGCGATCTTGAGAACGAAAAACGGAGCTGGAGGAATCAGGCTTCCTGACTTCAGACTATACTACAAAGCTACAGTAATCAAGACAGTATGGTACTGGCACAAAAACAGAAATAGAGATCAATGGAACAGGATAGAAAGCCCAGAGATAAACCCACACACATATGGTCACCTTATCTTTGATAAAGGAGGCAGGAATGTACAGTGGAGAAAGGACAGCCTCTTCAATAAGTGGTGCTGGAAAACTGGACAGGTACATGTAAAAGTATGAGATTAGAACACTCCATAACACCATACACAAAAATAAGCTCAAAATGGATTAAAGACCTAAATGTAAGGCCAGAAACTATCAAACTCTTAGAGGAAAACATAGGCAGAACACTTTATGACATAAATCACAGCAAGATCCTTTTTGACCCACCTCCTAGAGTAATGGAAATAAAAACAAAAATAAACAAATGGGACCTAGTGAAACTTCAAAGCTTTTGCACAGCAAAGGAAACCATAAACAAGACCAAAAGACAACCCTCAGAATGGGAGAAAATATTTGCAAATGAAGCAACTGACAAAGGATTAATCTCTAAAATTTACAAGCAGCTCAATAACAAAAAAACAAACAACCCAATCCAAAAATGGGCAGAAGACCTAAATAGACATTTCTCCAAAGAAGATATAAGGATTGCCAACAAACACATGAAAGAATGCTCAACATCATTAATCATTAGAGAAATGCAAATCAAAACTACAATGAGATACCATCTCACACCGGTCAGAATGGCCATCATCAAAAAATCTAGAAACAATAAATGCTGGAGAGGGTGTGGAGAAAAGGGAACACTCTTGCACTGCTGGTTTGAATGTGAATTGGTACAGCCACTATGGAGAACAGTATGGAGGTTCCTTAAAAAGCTACAAATAGAACTACCATATGACCCAGCAATCCCACTACTGGGCATATACCCTGAGAAAACCATAATTCAAAAAGAGTCATGTAACAAAATGTTCATTGCAGCTCTATTTACAATAGCCTGGAGATGGAAACAACCTAAGTGCCCATCAGCGGATGAATGGATAAAGAAGATGTGGCACATATATACAATGGAATATTTACTCAGCCATAAAAAGAAATGAAATTGAGTTATTTGTAGTGAGGTGGATGGACCTAGAGTCTGTCATACACAGTGAAGTAAGTCAGAAAGAGAACGACAAATACAGTATGCTAACCCATATATATGGAATCTAAGAAAAAAAAAATGTCATGAAGAACCTAGGGGTAAGACCGGAATAAAGACGCAGACCTACTAGAGAATGGACTTGAGGATATGGGGAGGGGGAAGGGAAAGCTGTGACAAAGTGAGAGAGTGGCATGGACATATATACACTACCAAACATAAAATAGATAGCTAGTGGGAAGCAGCCGCATAGCACAGGGAGATCAGCTCGGTGCTTTGTGACCATCTAGAGGGGTGGGATAGGGAGGGTGGGAGGGAAGGAAACGCAAGAGGGAGGAGATATGGGAACATATGTATATGTATAACTGATTCACTTTGTTATAAAGAAGAAACTAACACACCATTGTAAAGCAGTTACACTCCAATAAAGATGTTTAAAAAAAAGAAAAATTGTGTTGGCCAAAAAGTTCCTTTGGGTTTCTGTAAGCTCTTATGGGAAAACCCAAACGAACCTTTTGGCCAACCCAATACATGAAACAAAAAAATGATATTGTGTGCCTTAAAAAGAAAAGAAACCACACTGTACAACCTAAGTCATATAATTTTAATTGGTCAATCATACCTTAATAAAGCTGGAAAAAAGAGTGAGACACATTTAAAAAAACCGTATATATTGCTCTATTTCAATTATATCTAAATAAAATGGGGAAAGAACGAAAAAAAAAAACAGTTTTGCTCTTTGAAAGACACTGTTAGGAGACTGAAAAGACAAGACACAAATTGGCAGAAAATATTTGCAAATCACTTATCTAAAAAGAACTTTTAACAACATACAACGAATTTTCAAAACTCAGCAATCAGAAAACAACCCCATTTAAAAATGGGCAAAAGACTTGAGCAGACACTTCACCAAAGAGGATATATGGATGACAAATAAGCTCGTGAAAAGATATTTAACGTAGTCATTAGGGATATGCAAATTAAAATTACAGTGAGATGCCACTGCACACCTGTTAGAATGGCCAAAATTAAAAATACTGAGAATACCGAGTCCTGGCAAGGATGCTAAACAATTGGAACTCTCACATATTACTAATAGAAATGCAAAATGACACAGCCCCTCTGGAAAACAGTTTTGCATTTTTTAACTTTACATTTAAAGATACACTTACTTCACAACCCCACCATCCCTCACTTAGGTATTTACCCAAGAAAAATTAAAACATAAATGCACACAAAAACTTGTACACGATGTATATAGCAGCTCTATTCATAATCGCCAACACCTGGAAACCACCCAAAAGTCCTTCAACAGCTGAATGAATAAACAAGCAAACTATTGATTCACACAACAACATGGATGAATTTCAAAGGCATTATGCTGAGTAAAAGAAGCCAGTCTCGAAAAAGGCAGTCTCAAAAGGTTATATATTCGGATTTCATTTATATGACATTTTTGAAAAGACTCCATTTATAATGATGGAAAACAAATCAGTGTTTGCCAGGGCCTAGCAGTTGTGGGGAGGATTTGCAAGGGAGTTTTTTGGAGTGATGAAACTGTTCTGTATCCTGACTGTAGTTGTAGTTCCATGAATTAGATGTGCTAAAATTTACAGAACTATACACCAAAAATAAATTTCACCACATGTTAAGTTTTTAAAATAAAATAATGTTAATCAACTAATTCAGGCCACAGAAAAATATAGAGCTCTTCCAATTCATTTTATGAATCCTGTATAACTTTTACTTCAAGTCCTGGTAAAGATACCACAAAAAAGAAAACTTTCTTCTGAATATAAATGCACAATTTCCAAAAGAATATTATCAAAGAGAATCCAGCTTTGTAGCAAATGAATGTTCAAGAGCAAAACTATGTTCAAGAGGGCTTATTTCGGGCTTCCCTGGTGGCGCAGTGGTTGAGAGTCCACCTGCTGATGCAGGGGACACGGGTTCGTGCCCCGGTCTGGGAAGATCCCACATTCCGCTCCGGCTGGGCCCATGAGCCATGACCGCTGAGCCTGCGCGTCCGGAGCCTGTGCTCCGCAACGGGAGAGGCCACAACAGTGAGAGGCCCGCGTACCGCAAAAAAAAAAAAAAAAGGGGGGCTTATTTCAAGAATACAAGGGCAGATCATTATTGGGTAATATATATTCACATAATAATTGCACTGATTGTTGGAGGAAAAGCAAATGGTCAGGTCATGGATACTGAAATAGATTTTCTAAAATTCAGATGCCATTCTTATGAACAATTTCAAGTAAAATGTGTTTTAAAAGTAATAAAGACTACTACCAAAATCCAACAGAATATGTTATCATAGATAATATATATAATATATACACATATATGCATATCATAGTGATATATATGTTCATATATATCATAGGTGATATACAGACATGCATGCACACACAGACACACATCCACATATATATATACACACATACATAAATATATAAACATATAATTTGAGTTTTTTAGAACTGGATAAAATAATCTTAAATTTTCCTTGGAATTAATAAATCCCAGAAAATAGTCAAAAATTTTAAATAGAAGAATGGCAGAGAGACTTGCCCTGATTGATATCCAATGATTCTATTAAGCCAACAGTGATTAAGTCAACATGGTATGGGCCTAGGGACAGACAAAAGATCACTGGCACAGAATAGAGAATCCAAACTTATGCCAACATATTTGAAAATTTAATGGGTCAAATATACTATTTTAACTCAATGAAAAAGGAGATTTTTGTTTTTTAAATACAAATTTCATTAAAAACTTAAGGGCAAAAAAATAAGATAGTTACAATTCTATAAGAAAATATAGCTATATACAGGCTATATACAGTGTAGGTAGAAGAAAACCTTTTAACCAAGATTGGGCATTAGGAAAGTATAAAAACAAAAACAACCCATTTGGCTCCATTTTTTTCAAATGTATAGAAAAAGAGAGCAAAACAATTAAATAAACAATCGATGTGGGAAAAAAACACATGCAACGAAGGAAACAGAGCATGTGTATCTGTAATGTACTTATTTTCTTCCAAATTTCCCAATATGGAAAAACAACCCAACAGAAATATGGGTAAGATGGAGAGCATACACAATTCAGAGAAAAACAATACCAAGACACATATTAAAACAAACTAGCAGCCCAGAAAATTCAAATTAAAATAATAAGGAGACATTAGACAGGCAGAAATGAAAAAGTCTGATAATGCACATTGCTTCCAGGGATATGGGATAAGTGCTTCCCCATGTGGCTGGTGAGAATATGCATGAAATATTAAAGTCTTTGGGGAAAGCAACCTGGCAATATCTATATTTAAATTAAGAATCCTCATGTATTTCAACAATGCCAAGCCACTCCTAGGGATCTATCCTATGTAGATGAAAGTACCATTATCTGAGTAACATTAACCACAGAAAATATGAGCAAGAGTGTTTGTTGCAACACTGTGCTATTAAAAAGCAGGAAACAAAGTGAATGCCCAGCCACAGGGGAATGACTGGATAGCTTTGGTATATCCACACCACAAAACAGCCACTAAAAAGAAATACCTGGTGATTTACAAAGCAAAATACAGAAAAGTGTATATAATAAATCATCCTAAAATAAAGAGAAATATTGACCAAAAACTGTGTGTTATATTTATTTATGGTTATATACATATATGCATTAGTATGTGTGTATCATGTATTTCTCTATAATCATATAAAGCGTAGAGAAAAACACTGGAGGACACACATACAAGGTGGTCGGCTTGGGCTGTTACGGGATGCATGGAGTGATATGAGTAAAGTCAGGGTAGGGGGAGAACAGAGGCAGAAGGAAGCCAAGCCAAAAAGAAAAGATACAAAAAACTGCAAAAAAAAGGTGGAGGGACTTCCCTGCCAGCACAGTGGTGAAGAATTTGCTGGCCAATGCAGGGGACACGGGTTCGAGCCCTGGTCCGGGAAGATCCTGCCGCGGAGCAACTAAGCCCGTGAGCCACAACTACTGAGCCTGCGCTCTAGAGCCCACGAGCCACAACTACTGAGCCCACGCACCACAGCTACTGAAGCCCACGTGCCTAGAGCCCATGCTCTGCAACAAGAGAAGCCGCCACAAGAAGCCCACGCACACAACAAAGAGTAGCCCCCGCTTGCTACACCTAGAGAAAGCCCGTGCGCAGCAACGAAGACCCAACGCAGTCAAAAATAAATAAATAAAAATTAAAAGGTGGAGATGCCAATGTATATGGTAATGTCACATTCATGCATTTATGTAAAATACTATATGTACATAAGCAGCAATAAAAATTCAATTAAAGTAAAATAAAGCACGCAAGAAGAGGAACTGGATGCGTTTAACACAGGAGACAACCATATTACCAAAAAGGGATATTCCAAAAGTTTCACACCAAATTTGTTGCTTGAAACTTGGATTCCCTCTGCCCAAACACACATACGCACATATTCCCATGCAATTCTTTTTTACCCCATAATGTCCCTGGACCCTGTAGTACAATGAGTTCTGTAGAACCTATTCAATAGGAAATTTGAGTTCCATCTAGGGAAGCCAGGGCCACCTCCTCCAGCTGTAGCAGTGAGAGTGGTCACAGGTAGGCCTATTCCATACCTCCCTGCCTCCAAGGAATCAGAAGTGAGAGCAGGGCCAGGTGTTTTGCACAACTCCAGGGAAAACCATTCACCTTGTATTCTACGGGAGTGCTACTTCCTAGACTTGTGCCATATAGTGGTCTTGGCTAGGACTTTTTCTAGTTGCAACATATTGATAGAAATTCCTGTGATCAGAAGCAGGGATTCCCAGACAGATGATGGTGGAGGGGTTGAGGGATGAAATGTTAGAATTGGGACACAGGTCTAGGGCAGCACAGTGCGATGACATGGAGTAGGTGCAGGGAGAGAGAAGGCTAGACAAGCATGTGCAAATCATGCCATGACAAGTTTTATAAATCAAGAACCATCTCTATACAGCTCTTGATGAGAACATGAAATTTAAATATCATCATGTAGCAACAGGCCAGGCCTATGTCTTCACCCAATATTTCGTTCTCACATTCAAAAACCTAATCTTTAATCAGACAGGTAAATAATAAGGATGTGAGAACAAGCAAAAGTTTTTAAAAGTTGGCTGTCACTATTTAGTCTCTATTGTGACCTGGGTTAAAGTTTTAAGAGTCATCTTTTGAAGCCACTTTTATATTTTAGTAACTTACCGGATGCTTTAGGCATCCGATCAGGTCCAAATATTTTCCTCTTGCAAATGGAACCATAGTCTATAATTACAGCTTACCACAAGCCACCTAATTCTCTAGTGTTTATTCAATTATGTTGTAGAAGCAGGAGCAATGTCTGTGGTCTGATATCTACCCTCATCCACAAAGCCTGAAAGCCTCCAAACACAGCTGGGAGCCAGGACTACACCACAAACTTTTTTTTAACATATACATTCCACCTTTCACCGTCCACCTCGCCCTTCTCTTCCTTCTCTGTCTAACATGAACCCTTTCACACGGACACAGTGTCATATAATAAAACCCTGACTTAAGGGGCTTTCAAGAGTATTCATGCTCAACATAGTTTCCACAGTGATTCTTCTTCTGGAATTTAATTGCTAAGCTCTATCTAAGCCCACAGCTGACCCACACAGCAAGCCTAGACTCTCATCAGTGCAGAATATCCTGTGGCCTAAGCAGGTGGTCATGTCACCTTCAGTGAAACTGAGACCATCAGGAAAAAAAAAAAGAAACTGAGACCATCAGGCCAAGGCTCCTCTCGTATCAAGGGGTTTAAAGGAAGGCTCATGATTCTATGTTGACAGCAAGGCTTGCACATCAGCCAAGAGTCTGACCTAAAAGAAGGAGAACTCAAGTGAGCCAAGGGTTATTTACAGCCTTCTAGCACTCTTAAGGCAGCCTGGCAAGGACCGCTGGTAGAGTAACAGACATTTTCACTTGTTTCTGATTCCGTCCAACCAGCAGATGAGTCACATAGCTGCAGCCAAGATTACCTGATTATATTTCCCCCTTGACACAAGTTAATCAGGACAGTGACAGCACAAGGGGCCAAGAGAGGGAACAGAACGACTCAAACATCCAACTGCCAAGGGGAGTATGCTAAGGGACATAACGAGTGAAAGGAGTCAGTGGTTGAGTCAGCCCCTCTTGAGTAGGCAGAGAAAAACAATCGGCTTGTAGTTACAACTTCCTTTCTTTTAGCTAGTTACGATTGTCTGGTTCCACAGTTAAAAAGAAACTTTTGGCTAACTTCCATTCTAAAAGAGAAACTCTATCGGCACAACCAAATGACTGGGCTGTCAAAATGGAAATGTGTTGACCAGTATGTTGGTTGAAAGTTCATTATTGGGGATTCAGAGGAGGCAGAAATGGACAAAGTTCACAAATGTTAGCCTAATACACACTGTCAAAGGTCATCAGCTTTACTTCCTCTAAGAAACTTCTTCCACCCCAAGTTCTACCTCTTTCTTGCTAAGCAATTCTTACGAAGCCTTCTTGAAAAACTGCTTATTTTGGAAATTATCATTTGTCTGACTTAAGCTGATATTATTTAGACTTTAGATTTTGAAAGGTAGTGGCAGCAATTTGCCCCCACCAAGAAAACAATTAAAAGTCAAAAACGCTCTGATCCCCAGAGAAGCACAAGTTACATTTCAGGCAACTGTACTACTCTCTTATTTGGGAAATTATCAGGTGCCGCTTCATAAATGTATTTAAGAACCACAAGGGTTTTTCAGTTCGTCAGGACATTTTCCTATTTAAACACTGATTTAGAAACCTTGCCAAGTAAACCAGGAAATCAAGAGAGCAAAATTATGCAGCACATAAAGAAAGCAGCTGCATTTCTCCAACCCTAGTAATTTAACCAGTCGTTTCTTCAAACAAAAATGAAGGGGGGGGGGTGGGAAAAAGAGAAACAAATGTAGCAGCACTAATCTCATTTCATTACCCTGGCAAGCCAAAATATCAGTCATCAAACATATTTGATAGAAAACATTTGTCCATTGTGTTGGTGTTCTTAAAAAGTAAAACCTACAATATAGTATAGGAATTTAATATCAAATTACATTTGAAGGGCCATTTCAGTGATTAAGTGAGAAAATGATTTCTAGCAGATGCCTTTCAGCTTAAAAGCATACCCCAGGCAAAATTCCCCAGCACTGAGAAAGATCAAGACTGTCAAAAGATTCAGGAGCCTCACACATACACACACACACACACACAGGTCAGGGTAGAGAATGTGCACCCTGAACAATGAAGTACAATACATAAGAAGATGCACATTACAAGACACAGATAGGGCTTCCCTGGTGGCGCAGTGGTTGAGAGTCCGCCTGCCGATGCAGGGGACGGGGGTTCGTGCCCCGGTCTGGGAAGATCCCACATGCCGCGGAGCGGCTGGGCCCGTGAGCCATGGCCGCTGAGCCTGCGCATCCGGAGCCTGTGCTCCACAACCGGAGAGGCCACAACAGTGAGAGGCCCGTGTACCGAATTAAAAAAAAAAACAAAAAAACAAAAAACAAGACACAGATAAAGGAAGTGGGTTGTCTTCATCTAACTTACCATACAATAAGAAAATACAGAGAAAGAGAGAGAGAGAGACACCACTGCCTAAAGATTTATTATATGACTTTCATGCTGCTTTGAGGTTGGGTATTGGCCCATGTTTAAGATTCCAAATTACACAGATGAAATCTCTTGTGGATATTTACTTAGTCGCCTGTTTAAGCCCAAGTGGGAAGTAGCTAAAAGCTGGTCAGAAAGTGTTCCTGGAATCATCATACCCGCCCAATTCATATTATCCCTTCATCCAAGGTTTTGCAAATGACAGAGACATGTGCACGAGTATCAGGCTAACAGGTTGATTCTTCGATAAACTTTTTGAACATCACTGAACAGGAGAGATAATTTCTGAAATTACTGCTGTATGAGTAGCTACCTATCCATCCATAATCTGGCCAGGTTACATAGACAGGATATCAAGTCTTAAAGAGGAAGCAGAAGATTAAATATAATACTCAATTTAACTTAAATGATCTTTAAAAATGTTACAAAGAATAAAATTTTCTGGATTCATCTCTTCTGGTTCCAGAGAAGTGCTATGATTGTTAACTTTCATTTTAGAGAACTTTTAAAGAAATGTAAAAAGACCACCAATTTAGATATACTGAATGATTCCTGTATTAGCTTGCTAGGGTAGCCATAACAAAGTGAGACACATTGGGCGGCTTAAACAACAGAAATTTGTTTAAGCCTCCTCACAGTTCTGGAGGCCAAAAGTCCAAAGTGAAGGTGTCAACAGGATTAGCTTCTTCTAAGAGTCTTTCTTGGCTTATAGACGGCCATCTTCTTCCAGTGTCTTCACATGGTCATCCCTCTGTGTGTGCCTGTGTCCTAATCTCTTCTTATAAAGACACCAGTCATATTGGACTAAGGTCCACCCATATGACCTCATCAATTAACTCTTTAAAAGTCCTATCACCAGGGCTTCCCTGGTGGCTCAGTGGTTGAGAGTCCGCCTGCCGATGCAGGGGACGCGGGTTCGTGCCCCGGTCCGGGAAGATCCCACATACCGCGGAGCGGCTGGGCCCGTGAGCCATGGCCGCTGAGCCTACGCGTCCGGAGCCTGTGCTCCACAACGGGAGAGGCCACAACAGTGAGAGGCCCGTGTACCATAAAAAAAAAAAAAAGTCCTATCGTCAAATACACTCACATTCTGAGGTCCTGGGGGTTAGTACTTCAACACACGAATTTAAAAGGACACAATTTATCCCATAACAATCCTCTTATTGGAAACAACCAAAAAAATGCAAAAGGAAATTTTTTTGTAAAATGTTTTCATCTATTAATGATCTGGAAAGTAAGAAATACTCAGAGTCAAAAGCTAAGTGAAGAAGAATCTGGAGATATAAGCCTATTACTGAAACTGGCTTCTACCCTGAGTTCATTTGCCTAATACAGGTGATTTTGACCTTTGGTTCTCAAAGCCTCAGGTCACTGAGAATAGGAGACATACCTAAGGGCATGTATAAGGTAAGGGGTTTGATGGGAAATGTTAACTTCCTACCACTTCTAAAACTGAAACCCTAAAGAGAAACCTGAAATCACTTCCCAAGGGACTATAAGAAAAATGCCTGTACCAACCAGAATAGAATAAAAACCTCCCATAAGAGTTTGTTATCATAAACATGTTCAGTATCTTTAAATACATAAAAAGGGGGATTAAAATGAGTGACTCTTTTAAACTACCAAGATTTAAAGATACAAAAATAATTACTCAAAATGAAAAAAAGGATAAATTTAACATAAGATCAGATGCAACTAAAGAGAGAATTATAGAATTAGAAAATATTTCTCAAAAATATTATCCAGAATGCAGTACAGAAACAAAGAAACAAAAAATATAAAAAATATTTAAGAGATAGAGAATAAAGTTGGAATTTCTAACATATATCTAACTGGCATTTTGGCATTTCCAGATGGAGAGGGAAGTAAAAGCAGGGCTGAGTCAATAGTTGAATGTTGAGGATATTCCAGAACAGATTTTAAAAGTCCAATAAAACCCAACCAAGGTAAATAAAAATAAATCTACACCAAAACCCATCATAGTAAATTTGTAGAATACTATCATCCACAAGACCAAAAACATTCAAACAAAAACAAAAAATATATATTTTTTAAGTTGACAGGAACAAGAAAGATTTTCTTCAAAGGAATGACAGTTTGATTGAGAGCTGACTTCTCAACAACAACACTGAAGCTAAGAGATAAATGGAAAAATACTTCCAAGGTATTGAAAGAAAATAATTGTCACCTAGAATTTTATAGCACCAGGAATGGAACCTGTGGTTCATTTCAACATAAGAAATCTTAACTGGCCTGGACATTGACAGGATTGAGAGACTGAACGCCTTATAAGAATGAGGTTGAAATAAAGACTTTTTGAGACAAATAAAAACAGAGAGCTTTCCAAAAGCAGATGGTTTTTAAAATAAATTCTAAAAGATATTCTTCAAGTGGAAGGAAAGATATTACAGATTGAGAGTCTGAGACAGTAGAAAGGATGAAGAGCATACAAAGCATAAAAATAACACAGAAAGAGCCAAATACATGGATAAATTCTGATCAAATGCTGACTACTTAACAAAAATAATAGTAGGGCTTCCCTGGTGGTGCACTGGTTAAGAATCCGCCTGCCAATGCAGGGGACACAGGTTCGAGCCCTGGTCCAGGAAGATCCCACATGCTGCGGAGCAACTAAGCCCATGCACCATGGCTACTGAGCCTGCGCTCTAGAGCCGCAAGCCACAACTACTGAGCCTGTGTGCCACAACTACTGAAGCCTGTGCAGCTAGAGCCCATGCTGCACAACTAGAGAGGCCACTGCAATGAGAAGCCCGTGCATTGCAACGAAGAGTAGCCCCCACTCACCGCAACTAGAGAAAGCCTGCGCACAGCAATGAAGACCCAATGCAGCCAAAAATAAATAAATAAAATAAATTTATTTTTAAAAAAAATAATAATAATAGTAGTATGTTGTGAGTTAGAAAGCAAAAATTTTTCTTTCTTTTCTCCTTTCAAGAAACTGAGCATGGACATGCCCGCTACCCCTGCTTTGTCTCTGCAAGGAACAACACCATAGGAGAGATAGAAAAACAAATAAGAAGAAACCTGGATTCCCTATTTAGTGACTGTTTAGTCTGTATTTAGTGACTGTATGGTCTGGCCCACTTACCACAGGACTAGTATGTGAGAGAAAAATTGACTTCCAATATCTTCAAATCATTGCATTTTTAGTTAGACTGTACCCAACTCTAAATTTAATATTTATGTACCAACCATTTAATTCTGATCACCCACTCCTAACTTACATAATACCATTTATTAGTATTTTCTCCTCTCTTTCTTTCTGCCCCTTCCTTCCTTCCTTCCTTCCCTTTCCTTTCTTATAAGAACACTTAACATGAGATCTATCTTCTTTAAGTGCACAGTACAGTACTGTTAACTATAGGCACATGTTGTACAACACTTCTCTAGAATTTATTCATCTTACACAACTGAAACTTTAAACTCACTGACTAGCAACTCTCCATTTCCTCTTCCCCCCCACCTCTGGTAACCACCATTCTACTTTGTACTTTGATGAATCTGACTATTTTAGATACCACTTATAAAAAGTGGAATCATGCAGCCCTTGTCCTTCAGTGACTGACTTATTTCACTTAGCATAATGCCCTCCACGTTTATCCATGTTGTAGCATATAGCAGAATTTCTTTCTTTTTTAAGGCTGAATAATATTCCATTATATGTATAAACCATTATATAATACAACTGTAAAATATTTTACAGAATGCCAGAAAATGTATGTACCTGGAAGCATAAACTCATTTTTAAAAAATAAATGGCAGGCCTACAAAGTGAAATAAACAAATATTCTACCATGATGAAAAATTTTCATGCAATTCTCTCAAGCATGCAAAAAATAAATAAGGATTCAGATAATTTTATCAATAATCAATAAGTTTGAACTAACAGACATATTTAGAACATTAGCACCAACAATGGTACAATACACATACTGCTCAAGCATATGTAGAAAATGAATATTTTAAAATTTCCAGTTGTAATTGTTAATTTTTAAGTTTCCTTTTATTTCTTTTCTTTATTCTGTCATTGTTTACTTCATATATTTTGAAATTATGCTATTAGGTATTTTTATATTTTACTGTTTAGTATTTTTATACTCTACAAATGTCCACTCCATAAAATATTCATCCCCTGAAAATACACTGTTTCAAATGGGTCAATAGTCATTTCAGATCAGCTGAGCCTTTAAGTGAATTAAGTAAGACTGAACTGAGTTTCTGTCATTCTTCTTGATCCTCAACAAACTCTTCATGACCACTCCATGATTCGTTCTGTGCCTGTGCTATATCTTATTTTCCCCCTTCTCTCAATCCTCCTCCCTGCTACAATAGTATAGCAGCTATAGAATTTATAACCTCACACTGGTGTCCAATCTCAGACTTCAGCATCTTGATTGAACCATTAGTCTCTAATTCATTCATCCATTTCAGCTGCAGTATCCCTTTCACAAGAGGTTAAAGAGTTCCATTTGGCTTAGATCAGGGCTTACACTGGTAAGCCCCCATCAATCAACAAAATGGAAATTTGTTTTTATTATTTATCTCATTACTTTTTTAACCTGAAGAATGTTAATTATGCTTAGAACACTTTATTAAAACATTGAACCTATATTTAAATGTTTTTTAAGATACATTAAAGGTCAAAATATTATTACAGAATTATGTGTATAACTGCTAGTGATATAAAATGATATATGAGAAGATATTCTGGAAATTTTTGACAAATTGGCAAGACAAGTACATGCCACACCTCATTGTCTTGCCAAAGTTCTCACACTTGCTTCTATGGTCACACTTTAACTATTGAGGCAGACTAGCTAAGACATAAAACTCTAATAATAATTTACCCATTATAACTGGGATTGGTTTGAGGGCTAAAGGTAAGTCACGCAGGAAATATAGATTTGTTGATGAGATTTTAAAGAGATTCACTGATAAAAATAAGGAAGTCACTAGAACATCTACATTCACCAAAGATTCCCGAATTGTTATAATACAGCTATAGAGTCATCTCATTCTACAAGAATAGTTCCTTCTAAAACCATAGAAAGATTTTTTTTCCTTTGACAAATTCATTCAAGCTGAGAAACAGTTTGAATTAATAGAAAATGTACTCCTACTCCAGATCATGAGTAAATATGAAAAGGAAAGTGAGAAACAAATTGTATATGTAAAATTTCTTATTGACTTGGTTTAAAGCTTTGTAAATTTTTAAATTTATATTCACATTTTAACTAACATAATTAAATACTTTAAAATACATGTTCTTGGGCTTCCCCGGTGGCTAAGTGGTTAAGAATCTACCTGCCAATGCAGGGGACACAGATTCGAGCCCTGGTCTGGGAAGATCCCACATGCCACAGAGCAACTAAGCCCATGTGCCACAACGATTGAGCCTGTGCTCTAGCGGCTGCAAGCCACAACTACTGAGCCCACGTGCCACAACTACTGAAGCCTGTGCACCTAGAGCCTGTGCTCCGCAACAAGAGAAGCCACTGCAATGAGAAGTCCGCGCACTGCAACGAAGAGTAGCCCCCCCACTTGCCACAACTAGAGAAAGCCCACACGCAGCAACGAAGACCCAACACAGTCAAAAATAAATAAATAAAATAAACTTTTTAAAAATTATAAAAATAAAAAAAATAAAAGTACATGTTCCTGTTTTAAGATAATTTTATTTTTTTATTAGAGACATTTAAAATCATTTAAATATTATTTTACTTTCATTTCTGCCCATGAAGAATTAACTTAAACGAATTGCTGTCCCACCACAATCATTCAGAAACACACATAAAATATTTGAAACTATTTTCAGACATAACAGGCAACATAGGAAACCAATTCCTCAGTGAAGGGAAACAAACTAAACAGTCTCCATGACTGTCGCTGGCTTACTGCCTGGAGGCATTCTCCAGGCTGCAATGCTGAGACAGGTAACTCAGCCCAGTAGGTCTTCCTGAGTTAAGAAAACATGGATCAGAGTTCAGGGAAGTTGAAGCAGCTAGAATTTTTAGGACAGAGTACTGAAGAGGAAGAAACTACACAGAGAAAGAGATCCAGAGACCCACAGAGAGGTCCCTTCTAGTCTTTGCCTAAGTACTGATCCATGCAAGTGTTGGGTGAAACTTCATGAGGCCTCAGAAAGAGCTACTGGAAATTAGGAGGCCCAACAATTCTCACAGCTAAAGCAAGGTAGAGAAGAGCTGGCATCTCACCAGCCAGAGTAGAAAGACTTTATTATATGTTGGGCCTAAGGTAGAGTCCTGAGCAGGGTCTTCCCTTGCTATTGGTGCTCACTGTCCCTTGGATAAAGGTTCTCTGGAACTGTCATTATAAAGCTTAAAAAGAAAGCCTCAAAAGGATAGAACTGATCCCAAGTTATATGCAGTTATATGCCCGAACAAAGTCCAACACTCTTTAAAGGAATTCAACAATATCAAGCATTCAACAAGGTAAATGTCACTAACGATCAGCATCCAATGAAAAATTACTAGTCTACGGAGTCCTTCCATGTAGAAACGTGAGGCAATAGACATGGAGCCCCCACCCACCCCTGCCCTGCCCTAAGATATGTTAATAAATCATAAATAACTTTTAAAAAGTTACTAGGCTTATTTTAAAAGCAAGAAAATACAACCTTTATTCAGGAGAAAAATCAATCAATAGAAATAGACCCAGAAATGATAGAAATAATGGAATTAGCAGATAAAGCTCTTAAAACTGATTTTTAAAATCTTGTAAATAAGCACAAAGGTGTCAAAATATGAAAAAAAGCAATGAAATATCAGTTATTTGGAGTCTTGATTACTGTGATTACAGTACAACTTACTAAAAATGCCCATGATAGCCTTGTAAATTAGATATCGTTATTCAATCTATTCACATTCTCCTACAAAAACATCTCTTTGATTCCCCATTACCTTCAAAAGAAAACCGAAATTATAGGCCATTGTTTCCCAAAGAATGCTCTAGATCAGGAGTCAGCAAACCTTTTCTGTAAAGGACCAGATAGTAAGTATTTTGGGCTTTGCAAGCCATATAGCATCTGTTGTAACTATTCAACTCTGTTCTCATAGAGTGAAAGTAACCATAAACAATATGTAAACAAACGGGCATGGCTAGATTTGGCCATCTGGCTATCACGTGTTGGCCCATGCCCAAGAGCTGTCTGATACAAAAGCTACTAGCCTCACATGGCTATTTCTATTGAAATTCAAATTACTTAAAATTAAAACTAAATTAAGTAAAATTAAAACTTCATTTCCTCAATTGACATGTGGCAAATGTGGACAGCACAGATTTAGAACATTTCCATCATCACAGAAGAGTTCTGTTGGACAGTGCTGCTCTAGAAAGTCCATGCATAAGAATTATTTGGTGTGCTTTGTAAAGGCAAATTTCTTCAGCTCTCTAGACACGTTGAACTACACTCTTTCTGTCTCTGAAGGTAAAATCCATATTTCTGTAGGATAAGTCATACGTGTACTAGACATGGAGAACTTCTGGGTTAAAGAATGAAGTCCTTAACATAGTCTCATTATAGCCTTAAGGTTTTAATTCTAACCACTTTTATGCCTTTTGATTATTCCTCTTGTATTCCGGCCTATTATTCTTACCCAATCGGCTATGTCACACATGACAATTGAACTGCATGAATTAGCATGAATGACTACAAGAATGAGACAAACAGAAGAAAGACTTATTACTCTGAAGAAACATGATCAGTGGCCTCTTTTAGAAAAGGAGAGAATTTTACATGCATTTTGTAAGTCAAATTACTTAATAAAAAAGAAATCTATCTCATGTTGAGCAAATATGGTAGACACTACTTTCTCCACTTAAGCTCTCTCCTTCCTTGGGTGTGTCTTTTAGGAAATGAAAAAATATCGCTGCATAATATAAATTTGAACAGTAGTATGTTCAGAGTGTGGGATCTACAGCCAGACTACTTGGATTCGAATCCCAGGTCTACCAATAATCCTGTGTGGACTTGAGCAAGTCACTCAACCTCTCTGTGCCTCAGTTTCCTCATTTATCAATGGTGAAAACTATTGTAACTACTACAGCCTATGAAGATGATATGAGTTAATATATGTAAGAAACTTAGAACAGTTTCTGACATATAATAAATGTCAAGTGTTAGCTATTACTATTTTCATTGTATCAGCACTAAGGTAAATTTTATAACACCAATAACATTAATTACCAAATGATCTTATTATAAATTGGACTCATTGGGCTCATTATAAACTGGACTCTTTTAACCTACATGTATGTCATGTATATTAGGAATAACACTATTGTGAGAGTTCCTCGTACAGGAAGTATACATCAACACAAATGTAAGCATATGTTGAAGCCTAAAGTATTATTGAAAATAGGTATCTTTTTTATGCATGCATTAAAGCCACTTCCTACTTTTATCATGCTCTTTATTTTTTTTTATTTTGCACAGTGTGAAAATACTCTAACGGAATTTTATTCGGCCTGAATCCATGTTTGCATTTATGTATCCACATCATTTTTGAACAGAAACTAAAGCAAAAGGAAAAGTGTAATATCTTGCAAGTAAACTTTGGGATACTTATCCTTTCTTTGTGTATCAGTTCTCTATTGCCATGACAATACTACATAACAAAAACCCACAAAACCTCAGGAGTATACAAAAATAACTATTTTCACTCATCACCCTTTTCATTGGCTGGGTATTATGCTCATCTGAGCTGTACTGGGCAGAGCTCAACTATTGGTCAGTGGTCGGCTTTGGATTGAGTAGGCAGCTTTGCTGAACTCGGCTGGGCTCTCCCACATGTCTGGGGTCTCAGTGGGCCAACTAGGAGGACTCAACTCTATCCTATGTGTCTCAGGATCCATCAGGCTATCCCAAGCACTTTCTACGATGAAGGCAGAAGAGCAAGAGAGAGCAAGCTCAGTCACACAAAGTTCTGTATTTTCTGTGTGTAGCATCCCATTGACCAAGACAAGTCATTTAGCCAAGCCCAGAGTCAGTGTAAGAGGAACCACAAAGATATAGGACAAACAACATGATAGAGGGATGCCATTAACTGGGGCCATGCAATCAGTTTAACACACTCTGTTTTATAAATTTTAGTACTTCCTTTTCTTGGACTAAACTCACTTGCATTGTCTCATAATCACTAGGTTTTTTTTTTTTTTTTCCCCACTAGGGTTTTCAATTTGACAAATGCTTCTTTCTTGAAATGCAATACACTTGTGTCACTGAGCTGCACTTATCTATTTTTAAATAATTTTAATTCTAGTATCTGCTAGTAACTGAGAGATTTCCGTTTTTCTACATTCTCACTCAATCCTGCATGAAATGGATTAGCCTCTGATTAAATGTACTGCTTTCTAAGTCTTCAATTGTCTTGCCCTGAGAAAACCTGAGAGTATCATTGACAATCCAAAATAATCAAAGATTATATGATTTTCAGTAATTGTCCAAGTAATTAAAAGTCAATTTGGGGCTTCCCTGGTGGCGCAGTGGGTGAGAGTCCACCTGCCGATGCAGGGGACACGGGTTCGTGCCCCGGTCCGGGAAGATCCCACATGCCGCAGAGTGGCTGGGCCCGTGAGCCATGGCCGCTGAGCCTGTGTGTCCAGAGCCTGTGCTCCGCAACCGGAGGGGCCACGACAGGGACAGCAAAAAAAAAAAAAAAAAAAAAGTCAATTTGGCATTATCCTAAGGTCTAAAAGTATTTTCTAATATAGTAGTGAGCTTGTCTGCCACCTTCATCTTTAAAACTATACTGTAACATCTCATTAGTTTATAATTCCTTGCAATGAAAGAATTATTCCATTTTTATTAGCTATTGCTATCAGATTATATACAAAGCTTTTGAGGTATGCTTTTGGCATAGATAGAAAAACTTTCCAAGGTTTCTTTTTTTTCTATTCTTCTAAGCAAATATCCATCAAATATCCATAATGACCAAATACTATTGATATATTAGAGACCCTAAAAACAAAAGTTAATCTAAGGCAAATCCTTATTCTATCTGCTGCACTCAGAGACTCTTTCTAAGATGAGTCTAAATGATGAATTAAGTAGAGAAAAGAGACAATATTAGACATGATATTTATCATATTTTCAAGCCTTTAATTATTGTCACAGCTGTATATGGGCAATTTTCTTTTCTTGGAAATTTCTACCCAAGCCCAACACATTCACTCACTCAAACCACAGGGTGAATGATGTGGCTGGGGAGATGCCCGTACAACACAGTTACCTGTGAATCAGAAGTTTCATTAGAGTGGCAACCTAAGTTCTATTCAATTCACTGCAATATGCTTCCATCATGCCTCTGTTTCTGCCCAGCACACATTGATATTATGCAAACAAAGATTTACTAACAAGTTTCTTTAAACTGGACGTGTACCCTCATATTCTCCCTAAAATTTCATCCTCTGTGTTCCTAATTCTTATTAGGTTATACATTTTACTTGAAAGGCCCCAACAGTCCTCTAAAGAAGTGTCTCTCAACCTTTAATGTGCATATCCATCACTTGGGGTTACATTTTACAAATGCAACTTCTGATTCAGTCAGTCTGGGACAAGACACGCAATTCTGCACTTCTACTAATCTCCCAGGTGATGCTGACTCTGAAGTACCATGAACCCCACTTTGAGTAGCAAGTTCTAGTCATAAGGGCTTTTATCCCCATGTGGAGGCATATACCGGGCTCCCAAGATAATTTGATCACTCTTTCCTCCCTCTCAAACCCTGAGTCATTTGAAGAGTCCTAATATGAGATCTATGAATTCTCTCCATTCTAAACCCTCAGTGTGCCTTTAATCTTCTTATAAAACATTTAGAATAATGCTTGACGCATCTTCACTACTCCATAAACGTTAGTTGTTTTGTTAAGTGAAACCTGACCATTCCCTTAAAAGCACTGTTCTTAAGTAGAAACAATTTTATTTTCATAATCCATACACCTTGGTCACAAGAGATTTAGTAGTTGTTCTTTATGCTCCCCAGGGCCACTTCCAAACAATTTCTCTTTTTCTGTCCTCCATCAAAAACAAATGAACAAACAAACAAACAAACAAAAAAAACAGCTCTTTGAAGCCTGCACCATCTGGCTCTACTACCTACTACCCCACCTTGAAGTTGCCATCAGCCAACATCTTGTGATGCCCCTAGCTCTCAACCACTATACCTGGTATCACTCTCAGTTGCTTCCACAACTATGTGGATGAACCAGATGATACTCTGACCTCAGTTTCTCACCTAAAACAAATATTATCCTTCACTCCTCTTCAGCCACCCATTCCATGAACAAACCTTAGATCTTTTCATCCCTGCCTTCAAGGCATCCATGTCAAACACCCACATTATGTCCACCATAAACAGTACTTCCACCTCACCTGCTCAAGGACCCTCTCACTACAATTCTTTGACCTTATTGCAACCTCCAGTTCATTGAAATGTTATATATATAAAATAAGTGTGCATATATATATATGTACACATATATACAGTGAAGTTTTACATATAATGAAATTATATACATTTATATAATGAAACTTTTTTGTACTCTTGCTTCAAGTAATTCTATTTATATCCACCTGCCTTCTAAGTAACACAAATAGTGATACAGAATCTGTCATAGTCCAAGAACAAATGTGACTTACCTGAGGTTGAAACTTGAGATCCATAGATGTGAACCCAATACGGTTTATAAATAATTGTACCTTTAATTATGTACTTTTTAAGGGAAAGTGCCCACAGATTCCAGCAGATTCACAAAATGGTCAGGAATAATAAATAGATTAAGAATTGATGACCCACACTATTTTTTCCTTGGGGGAAAGGAAGAATGAGTATGGCCTTGGGGGAAAACCTGGATGAACACGCCAGGCAGAAAAACCTATCTGTTCATAAGAGTGAAGGGATGAGATTCTCTTGAAAGCAGGTGTCTTCCTAAATTCCTTTCCAATCCTAAATTTCACAGTACACAGGCCCACTAAATTCAATCTCTGCTGCTATGTAAAGCCCTTACCTGAGTAAATACATGGGGCCTGAAGGAAATAAGAAACTGTAGCTTTCTTTGTTTTTTTCCATTTCTTATCACCTCCTTTATTGTAGACATAAATGGACGCAAATGAACTCTCTATGAAGATAGGGTACGCATGGCTTCTTTTTGAAACTTTGGCTTTTTTTTAAAAATAGGTCTTTATTGGAGTATAATTGCTTCACAATACTGTGTTAGTTTCTGTTGTATACCAAAGGGAATTAGCCATATGCATACATACATCCCCATATCCCCTCCCTCTTGAGCCTCCCTCCCACCCTCCCTAGCCCACCCCTCTAAGTCATTGCAAAGCACCGAGAGCTGATCTCCCTGTGCTATGCTGCTGCTTCCCACTAACTATCTATTTTACATTCGGTAGTGTATGTATGTCGATGCTCCTCTCACTTCACCCCAGTTTCCCTCTCACACCCCATGTCCTCAAATACATTCTCTATGTCTACGTCTTTATTCCTGTCCTGCAACTAGGTTCATCAGTACCTTTTTTTTTTTTTTTTTAGATTCCATGTATATGCATTAGCATACGGTATTTGTTTTTCTCTTTCTGACTTACTTCACTCTGTATGACAGACTCTAGGTCCATCCTCCTCACTACAAATAACACAATTTCATTTATTTTATGGCTGAGTAATATTCGATTGTATATATGTGCCACATCTTCTTTATCCATTCATCTGTCGATGGACATTTAGGTTGGTTCCATGTCCTGGCTATTATAAATAGTGCTGCAATGAACATTGTGGTACATGTCTCTTTTTGAATTATGGCTTTCTCAGGGTATATGACCAGTAGTGGGATTACTGGGTCATATGGTAGTTCTATTTTTAGCTTTTTAAGGAAGCTCCATACTGTTTTCCATAGTGGTTGTATGAATTTACATTCCCACCAACAGTGCAGGAGGGTTCCCTTTTCACCACATCCTTTCCAGCATTTATTGTTTCTAGATTTTTTGATAATGGCCATTCTGACTGGTGTGAGGTGATACCTCGTTGTAGTTTTGATTTGCATTTCTCTAATAATTAGTGATATTGAGCATCTTTTCATGTGTCTCTTGACCATCTGTATGTCTTCCTTGGTAAAATGTCTATTTAGGTCTTACACCCATTTTTGGTTTGGATTGTTTGTTTTTTTGATATTGAACTCCATGAGCTGTTTGTATATTTTGGAGATTAATCCTTTGTCCATTGTTTCATTTGCAAATACTTTTTCCCGTTCTGAGGGTTGTCTTTTCGTCTTGTTTATGGTTTCTTTTGCTGTGCAAAAGCTTTTAAGTTTAATTGAGTCCCATTTGTTTATATTTGTTTTTATTTCCATTACTCTAGGAGGTGGATCAAAATGATCTTGCTGTGGTTTATGTCAAAGAGTGTTTTTCTTATGTTTTCCTCTAAGAGTTTTATAGTGTCCAGTCTTACATTTAGGTCTTTAATCCATTTTCAGTTTTTTTAATGTATGGTGTTAGGTAGTGTTCTAATTTCATTCTTTTACATGTAGCTGTCCAGTTTTCCCAGCACCACTTATTGAAGAGGCTGTCTTTTCTCCATTGTATGTTCTTGCCTCCTTTGTCATAAATGAGGTGACCAAATGTGCGTGGGATTATCTCTGGGCTTTCTATCCTGTACCATTGATCTATATTTCTGTTTCTGTGCTGGTACCATACTGTCTTGATTACTGTAGCTTTGTGGTATAGTTTGAAGTCAGGGAGCCTGATTCCTCCAGCTCCATTTTTCTTTCTCAAGTTTGCTTTGGCTATTCAGGGTCTTTTGTGTATCCATATAAATTGTAAAATTTTTTGTTCTAATTCTGTGAAGAAGAATGCCATTGGTAGTTTGACAGGGATTGCACTGAATCTGTAGATTGCTTTGGGTAGTACAGTCCTTTTCACAATATTGATTCTTCCAATCCAAGAACATGGTATATTTCTCCACCTGTTTATGTCATCTTTGATTTCATTCATCAGTGTTTTATAGTTTTCTAAGTACAGGTTTTTTGCTTTCTTAGGTAGGTTTATTCCTAGGTATTTTATTCTTTTTGTTGTGATGGTAAATGGGATTGTTTCCTTAATTTCTCTTTCTGATTTTTTGTTGTTGGTGTATAGGAATGCCAGAGATTTCTATGCATTAATTTTGTATCCCGCAACCTTACCAAATTTAATGACTAGTTCTAGTAGTTTTCTGGTGGCATCTTTAGGATTTTCTATGTATAGTATCATGTCATCTGCAAACAGTGACAGCTTTACTTCTTCTTTTCCAATTTGTATTCCTTTTATTTCTTTTTCTTCTCTGATTGCCATGGTTTACTTCTTTTTTTCCAATTTGTATTCCTTTTATTTCTTTTTCGTCTGTGATTGCCATGGCTAGGGCTTCCGAAACTATGTTGAATAACAGTGGCGAGAGTGGACATCCTTGTCTTGTTCCTGATCTTAGTGGAAATGCTTTCAATTTTTCACCATGGAGAATGATGTTTGCTGTGGGTTTGTCATATAAAGCCTATATTATGTTGAGGTAGGTTCCCTCTAAACTTCTGGAAAGTTTTTATCATAAATCGGTGTTGAATTTTGTCAAAAGCTTTTTCTGCATCTATTGTGATGATCATATGGTTTTTATACCTTAATTTGTTAATGTGGTGTATCACATTGATTGATTTGCATACATTGAAGAATCCTTGCATCCCTGGGATAAATCCCAACCTTTGGCTTCTTTTTAGAATGAAATGTATCTTATGGACACTGAGAATACATTAAGTACATAGAAAGCACAACACAATTTCATAAAAATGCAGACACATGTATAATTTATAAATCATCAATTTTGAGTCATGATTCAAAATTCTAATGATCTTATGAGCATATGTCTTGGAGAAGATCTCTGATGATACAAACTAGAGGAATTATAGCCCTGTTTTTGGTTTGTCTTGACATAATAATTCTACTACTATGAAAATTTAAGTTCCATATTGACTGTCCATGAAATGTTTGACAGCCACTGACAGGAATCTCTTGAAATCACTTCCAAATGAAAACACTTTTCTGTACAGGTAAAACAATGTCCAATATTTGCTTGTCTTCAACGGACTTTTGCTTGTTTGTTTCCCCTTATAAAGAACATGTGTTATTGATTAAAAAGCACATATCTATTTAAATAACTCTAGCCAAACCATGCAGGACTTCATTTCATATCTAAGAGGAGTTCAACCTGAAATACTAAGAGGAAATTGTTCCTTTAAAGAGAGAGATTGGAGAAGGCGGAAGATGGCGGAAGAGGAGAAGGCGGAAGATGGCGGAAGAGTAAGACGCGGAGATCACCTTCCTCCCCACAGATACACCAGAAATACATCTACACGTGGAACAACTCCTACAGAACACCTACTGAAGGCTGGCAGAAGACCTCAGACCTCCCAAAAGGCAAGAAACTCCCCACGTACCTGGGTAGGGCAAAAGAAAAAACAGAGACAAAAGAATAGGGACGGCACCTGCACCAGTGGGAGGGAGCTGTGAAGGAGGAAAAGTTTCCACACTCTAGGAAGCCCCTTCGCGGGCGGAGACTGCGGGAGGCGGAGGGGGGAGCTTCGAAGCTGCGGAGGAGTGCACAGCAACGGGTGCAGAGGGCAAAGCGGGGAGATTCCCGCACAGAGGATCGGTGCCAACCGGCACTCACCAGCCCGAGAGGCTTGTCTGCTCACCCGCCGGGGCGGGCGGGGCTGCGAGCTGAGGCCGGAGCGCAGGGAGAGGACTGGGGTTGGCGGCTTGAACATAGCCTGAAGGGGTTAGTGCACCACAGCTAGCCGGGAGGGAGTCCGGGGAAAAGCCTGCACCTGCAGAAGAGGCAGGAGACTTTTCCTTCCCTCTTTGTTTCCTGGGGCATGAGGAGAGGGGTTTAAGAACGCTGCTTAAAGGAACTCCAGAGACGGGCGCGAGCCGCGGCTAAAAGCGCGAACCCCAGAGACGGGCGCGAGCCACGGCTGAAAGCGCGGACCCCAGAGACGGGCGCGAGCCGCGGCTGAAAGCGCGGAATCCAGAGACGGGCGCGAGCCGCGGCGCTCCAGAGACGGGCGCAAGCCGCGGCTAAAAGCGCGGACCCCAGAGGCGGGCGGGAGACGTTAAGGCTGCTGCTGCCGCCACCGAGGGGCCTGTGTGCGAGCACAGGTCACTCTCCACACCCCTCTTCCGCGGAGCCTGTGCAGCCCGCCACTGCCGGGTTCCCGGGATCCAGGGACAACTTCCCCGGGAGAGCGCATAGCGCGGCTCAGGCTGGTGCAAAGTCACGCCGGCCTTTGCCACCGCAGGCCCGCCCCGCACTCTGTGCCCCTCCGTCCCCGCCGGCCTGAGTGCGCCAGAGCCCCCAATCAGCGGCTCTTTTAACCCCATCCTGTCTGAGCAAAAAACAGACGCCCTCCAGCGATCTACACGCAGTGGCAGGGCCAAATCCAAAGCTTAGCCCTGGGAGCTGTGAGAACAAAGAAGAGAAAGGGAAATCTCTCCCAGCAGCCTCAGAAGCAGCGGATTAAAGCTCCACAATCAACTTGATGTACCCTGCATCTGTGGAATACCTGAATAGACAACCAATCATCCCAAATTAAGGAAGTGGACTTTAGGAGCAAGATCTATGATTTTTTCCCCTTTCCTCTTTTTGTGAATGCTTCTGTGTGAGATCTTGTCTGTATAGTCTTGCTTCCACCATTTGTCCTAGGGTTCTATCCGTCCATGTTTTTTTTAAATTTTTTTTTCTTAATAATTAATTTTAATAACCTTATTATACTTTACCTTCGTTCTTTCTTTCCGTCCTTCCTTCCCTCCTTTAGACAACGAATCATCCCAAATTGAGGAGGTGGTCTCTGACAGCAAGATTTAGGATTTTTCCCCATTTACCTCTTTTAGTGAGGGTGTATGTGTATGCTTCTGTGTAAGATTTTGTCTGTATAGCTTTGCTTCCAACATTTATCCTAAGGTTCTTTCCGTCCCTTTTTTTTTTTTTTCTAAATAAGAATTTTTTAATTCAATAACTTTATTATACTTTATTTTATTTTTACTGTATCTTCTTTCTTTCTGTCTTTTTTCCTTCTTTCCCTCCTTCCTTCCTTCCTCCCTCCCTCCCTCCCTCCTTTCTTTCCTTCTTGCCTTCTTTCCTTCTTTGCTTCTTTCTTTCTTCCTTCCTTCCTTCCTACCCTCCTTTCCTTCTTTCTTTCCTCATACTTCTACTAATTCCCTCTACTTTTTCTCCCTTTTATCCTGAGCCTGTGGATGAAAAGCTTTTGGTGCTCCAGCCAGGAGGCAGGGCTCTGCCTCTGAGGTAGGACAGCCAACTTCAGGACACTGATCAACAAGAGACCTCCCAGCTCCACATAATATCAAACGGCGAAAATCTCCCAGAGACCTCCATCTTAACACCAGCACCCAGCTTCACTCAACGACCAGCAAGCCACAGTGCTGGAAAACCTATGCCAAACAACTAGCAAAACAGGAACAACCCCACCCATTAGCAGAGAGGCTGCCTGAAATCATAATAAGGCCACAGACACCCCCAAACACACCACCAGACGTGAACCTGCCCACTAGACAGACAAGATCCAGCCTCATCCACCACAACACAGGCACCAGCCCCCTCCACCAGGAAGCCTACACAACCCACTGAACCAACCTTAGCCACTGGAGACAGACATCAAAAACAGGAGGAACTACAAACCTGCAGCCTGCAAAAGGAGACCCCAAACACAGTAAGATAAGCAAAATGAGAAGACAGAAAAACACACAGCAGATAAAGGAGCAAGATAAAAACCCACCAGACCTAACAAATGAAGAGGAAATAGGCAGTCTACCTGAAAGAGAATTCAGAATAATGATAGTAAGGTTGATCCGAAATCTTGGAGATAGAATGGACAATAGATTGGACAAAATGCAAGAATCAGTTAACAAGGACCTAGAAGAACTAAAGATGAAACAAGCAACGATGAACAACACAATAAATGAAATTAAAAGTACTCTAGATGGGATCAATAGCAGAATAACTGAGGCAGAAGAACGGATAAGTGACCTGGAAGATAAAATAGTGGAAATAACTACTGCAGAGCAGAATAAAGAAAAAAGAATGAAAAGAACTGAGGACAGTCTCAGAGACCTCTGGGACAACATTAAACGCACCAACATTCGAATTATAGGGGTTCCAGAAGAAGAAGAGAAAAAGAAAGGGACTGAGAAAATATTTGAAGAGATTATAGTTGAAAACTTCCCTAATATGGGAAAGGAAATAGTTAATCAAGTCCAGGAAGCACAGAGAGTCCCATACAAGATAAATACAAGGAGAAATACGCCAAGACACATATTAATCAAACTGTCAAAAATTAAATACAAAGAAAGCATATTAAAAGCAGCAAGGGAAAAACAACAAATAACACATAAGGGAATCCCCATAAGGTTAACAGCTGATCTCTCAGCAGAAACCCTACAAGCCAGAAGGGAGTGGCAGGACATACTGAAAGTGATGAAGGAGAAAAACATGCAGCCAAGACTACTCTACCCAGCAAGGATCTCATTCAGATTTGATGGAGAAATTAAAACCTTTACAGATAAGCAAAAGCTGAGAGAGTTCAGCACCACCAAACCAGCTTTACAACAAATGCTAAAGGATCTTCTCTAGGCAAGAAACACAAGAGAAGGAAAAGACCTATAATAACGAACCCAAAACAATTTAGAAAATGGGAATAGGAACATACATATCGATAATTACCTTAAATGTAAATGGACTAAATGCTCCCACCAAAAGACACAGATTAGCTGAATGGATACAAAAACAAGACCCTTATATATGCTGTCTACAAGAGACCCACTTCAGACCTAGAGACACATACAGACTGAAAGTAAGGGGATGGAAAAAGATATTCCATGCAAATGGAAGCCAAAAGAAAGCTGGAGTAGCAATTCTCATATCAGACAAAATAGACTTTAAAATAAGGACTATTAAAAGAGACAAAGAAGGACACTACATAATTATCAAGGGATCGATCCAAGAAGAAGATATAACAATTGTAAATATTTATGCACCCAACATAGGAGCACCTCAATACATAAGGCAAATACTAACAGCCATAAAAGGGGAAATCGACAGTAACACATTCATAGTAGGGGACTTAAACACCCCACTTTCACCCATGGACAGATCATCCAAAATGAAAATAAATAAGGAAACACAAGCTTTAAATGATACATTAAACAAGATGGACTTAATTGATATTTATAGGACACTCCATCCAAAAACAACAGAATACACATTTTTCTCAAGTGCTCATGGAACATTCTCCAGGATAGATCATATCTTAGGTCACAAATCAAGCCTTGGTAAATTTAAGAAAATTGAAATTGTATCAAGTATCTTTTCTGACCACAACGCCATGAGACTAGATATCAATTACAGGAAAAGATCTGTAAAAAATACAAACACATGGAGGCTAAACAATACACTACTTAATAATGAAGAGATCACTGAAGAAATCAAAGAGGAAATCAAAAAATACCTAGAAACAAATGACAATGGAGACACAACGACCCAAAACCTGTGGGATGCAGCAAAAGCAGTTCTAAGGGGGAAGTTTATAGCAATACAAGCCCACCTTAAGAAGCAGGAAACATCTCGAATAAACAACCTAACCTTGCACCTCAAGCAATTAGAGAAAGAAGAACAAAAAAACCCCAAAGCTAGCAGAAGGAAAGAAATCATAAAAATCAGATCAGAAATAAATGAAAAAGAAATGAAGGAAACAATAGCAAAGATCAATAAAACTAAAAGCTGGTTCTTTGAGAAGATAAACAAAATAGATAAACCACTAGCCAGACTCATCAAGAAAAAAAGGGAGAAGACTCAAATCAATAGAATTAGAAATGAAAAAGGAGAGGTAACAACTGACACTGCAGAGATAAAAGAGATCATGAGAGATTACTACAAGCAACTCTATGCCAATAAAATGGACAACCTGGAAGAAATGGACAAATTCTTAGAAATGCACAGCTTGCCAAGACTGAATCAGGAAGAAATAGAAAATATGAACAGACCAATCACAAGCACTGAAATTGAAACTGATTAAAAATCTTCCAACAAAGAAAAGCCCAGGACCAGATGGCTTCACAGGCGAATTCTATCAAACATTTAGAGAAGAGCTAACACCTATCCTTCTCAAACTCTTCCAAAATATAGCAGAGGGAGGACCACTCCCTAACTCCTTCTACGAGGCCACCATCACCTTGATACCAAAACCAGACAAGGATGTCACAAAGAAAGAAAACTACAGGCCAATATCACTGATGAACATAGATGCAAAAATCCTCAACAAAATACTAGCAAACAGAATCCAACAGCACATTAAAAGGATCATACACCATGATCAAGTGGGGTTTATTCCAGGAATGCAAGGATTCTTCAATATATGCAAATCTATCAATGTGATAAACCATAATAACAAATTGAAGGAGAAAAACCATATGATCATCTCAATAGATGCAGAGAAAGCTTTTGACAAAATTCAACACCCATTTATGATAAAAACCCTGCAGAAAGTAGGCATAGAGGGAACTTGCCTCAACATAATAAAGGCCATATATGACAAGCCCACAGCCAACATCATCCTCAATGGTGAAAAACTGAAAGCATTTCCACTAAGATCAGGAACAAGACAAGGTTGCCCACTCTCACCACTATTATTCAACATTGTTTTGGAAGTTTTAGCCACAGCAATCAGAGAAGAAAAGTAAATAAAAGGAATCCAAATTGGAAAAGAAGAAGTAAAGCTGTCACTGTTTGCAGATGACATGATCCTATACATAGAGAACCCTAAAGATGCTACCAGAAAACTACTAGAGCTAATCAATGAATTTGGTAAAGTGGCAGGATACAAAATTAATGCACAGAAATCTCTGGCATTCCTATATACTAATGATGAAAAATCTGAAAGTGAAATCAAGAAAACACTCCCATTTACCATTGCAACAAAAAGAATAAAATATCTAGGAATAAACCTACCTAAGGAGACAAAAGACCTGTATGCAGAAAATTATAAGACACTGATGAAAGAAATTAAAGATGATATAAATAGATGGAGAGATATACCATGTTCTTGGATTGGAAGAATCAACATTGTGAAAATGACTCTACTACCCAAAGCAATCTATAGATTCAATGCAATCCCTATCAAACTACCACTGGCATTTTTCACAGAACTAGAACAAAAAATTTCACAATTTGTATGGAAACACAAAAGATCCCGAATAGCCAAAGCAATCTTGAGAATGAAAGAAGGAACTGGAGGAATCAGGCTCCCTGACTTCAGACTATACTACAAAGCTACAGTCATCAAGACGGTATGGTACTGGCACAAAAACAGAAAGATAGATCAATGGAACAGGATAGAAAGCCCAGAGATAAACCCATGCACATATGGACACCTTATCTTTGATAAAGGTGGCAGTAATGTACAATGGAGAAAGGACAGCCTCTTCAATAAGTGGTGCTGGGAAAACTGGACAGGTACATGTAAAAGTATGAGATTAGATCACTCCCTAACACCATACACAAAAATAAGCTCAAAATGGATTAAAGACCTAAATGTAAGGCCAGAAACTATCAAACTCTTAGAGGAAAACATAGGCAGAACACTCTATGACATAAATCAAAGCAAGATCCTTTCTGACCCACCTCCTAGAGTAATGGAAATAAAAACAAAAATAAACAAATGGGACCTAATGAAACTTCAAAGCTTTTGCACAGCAAAGGAAACCATAAACAAGACCAAAAGACAACCCTCAGAATGGGAGAAAATATTTGCAAATGAAGCAACCGACAAAGGATTAATCTCCAAAATTTACAAGCAGCTCATGCAGCTCAATAACAAGAAAACAAACAACCCAATCCAAAAATGGGCAGAAGACCTAAATAGACATTTCTCCAAAGAAGATATACAGACTGCCAACAAACACATGAAAGAATGCTCAACATCATTAATCATTAGAGAAATGCAAATCAAAACTACAATGAGATATCATCTCACACCAGTCAGAATGGGCATCATCAAAAAATCTAGAAACAATAAATGCTGGAGAGGGTGTGGAGAAAAGGGAACACTCTTGCACTGCTGGTGGGAATGTGAATTGGTTCAGCCACTATGGAGAACAGTATGGAGGTTCCTTAAAAAACTACAAATAGAACTACCATATGACCCAGCAATCCCACTACTGGGCATATACCCTGAGAAAACCAAAATTCAAAAAGAGTCATGTACCAAAATGTTCATTGCAGCTCTATTTACAATAGCCCGGAGATGGAAACAACCTAAGTGCCCGTCATCGGATGAATGGATAAAGAAGATGTGGCACATATATACAATGGAATATTACTCAGCCATAAAAAGAAACGAAATTGAGCTATTTGTAATGAGGTGGATAGACCTAGAGTCTGTCATACAGAGTGAAGTAAGTCAGAAAGAAAAAGACAAATACCGTATGCTAACACATATATATGGAATTTAAGAAAAAAATGTCATGAAGAACCTAGGGGTAAAGCAGGAATAAAGACGCAGACCTCTTAGAGAACGGACTTGAGGTTATGGGGAGGGGGAAGGGTGAGCTGTGACAGGGCGAGAGAGAGTCATGGGCATATACACACTAACAAACGCAGTAAGGTAGATAGCTAGTGGGAAGCAGCCGCATGGCACAGGGATATTGGCTCGGTGCTTTGTGACAGCCTGGAGGGGTGGGATGGGGAGGGTGGGAGGGAGGGAGACGCAACAGGGAAGACATATGGGAACATATGTTTATGTATGACTGATTCACTTTGTTATAAAGCAGAAACTAACACACCATTGTAAAGCAATTATACCCCAATAAAGATGTTAAAAAAAAAAAAAAGAGAGATTATTTCAAAAAATAGACTCAATTATAGAAACTGATGGAGGAGTTTCCTCTTTTATAAACGATTGGTCAATAATTCATATTTAATGCCTCAGAAATTACTTTTTGCCTTCAGGAGAATTAGGACAGACATGCTTTTCTCAATTATCTAATCTTGAGATTAAAAAATAAAACATGCAGGCTGTCATATGTGAGGCACTACTGCCAAACCAAAACTTATCACAAAATGAAAATTATCATTGGTTAGCTGATACTGTGATACCATTACTTTAAGTAAAGTAAGTGTGCATTCAGGCAAGTTACAGAATAATATAAATGATATTTTTATTAAGTGCAAGATTCGAACACTTTTGCTTCTTTACTTCTACAAGCAGTTATAAAAGCAGTTTAGAGACTGGGCTTTAGAATGAAAGGACCTAGAGTCAAATTCTAAAGGTTAACTATGCCAATAATTTAGATTGAACTAAGAGCTCCTCTGAACTCCAAATTCATATCGAACTGTCTACTCCACAGCTTAACTTAGATATCTAACAAGCATCTCAGACTTAACATGTCAAAAGCCAAACACCTGGTGTTTATTTACCCAAAATCTGCTCCTCTGTAGTCTTCCCCATTTCAGTAAACAGCACCTCCAACCTTGCAGTAGCTCAAGACAAAAACCAAAGCAAACAGATAAAATTACCCTTACTCTTCTTTTTTTTCTTACATGCAGAATTTGATTAATTAATAGACTACATAGGCCCTACACTCAAATACACACAGAATCTGACCAATTCTGATTACCTCCACCATTACCATGGCAGTTGCAGGGATCATCATCTCATGCTCAGGTTATCACAGTAGGCTCTGAACTTATCTCTCTCTGGTTCTACCTTTAGTTCCTTCAGTTATTCTCCATATAACACAGCAGCCAGAGTGATCCTGTTAACATGTATAAAGTAAATCATCCAGTGGCTGCTGATCACACTCACTCCTTACAACAGCCTTCAAAGATCCTGCCCTCCTACGGCAAAGAAAATGGGACTCACCAAAAAGTCTACTGCTCCACCACATTCCTCAGACTCCTTGGAATTAGGTGAGGCCAAAGTATAGGAGAGCTATGGTACAATACTCTACCTGTCTGCTTTGCTTCTGTAAGAATCAAGGAGTCTACACGATCCAAACAGTACCTCTACAAAATGACAGAGGTTCATCAGCTTAGCTCCTTAAGAAATGATGTGGAGCAGAGTCCCTGCCAATCCAATACGGAAACAGCATAAAATAAATTTTTGTTTTGTTAATCCACTAGGATCTGAAGTTAAAGATGCTACAGAAACTTAACCTAGCCTATTATCTACTCTGACGTTGTCTCCTACCATGATTTCATTCATTCACTCTGTGTAGCCATGCCAGCCTCCTTGCCTTTCTCTGAATACATCGAGTATTCTCCCCACTCAGGGCTTGGCTAATCCTTCTAATTGCAATGCTCTCTCCCTAGGTCTCAAGCTCTTTACTCAGTACAGGATTCTTCAGATTTTCTATTTCTTCTGAGTCAGTTTCAGTAGTTCATGTCTTTCTACGTATCTATCCATTTCATCTAGGTTATCTAATTTGTTGACATAAAATTGTTTACAGTCCTCCCTTAGAATCCTTGGCACTCTATCAAACTGTACACTTAAAATGGTTAAATGTAAACACCATGTCATCTAAATTTTACCACAGTTTTAAATATATATGGATGAAGATATTGCTAGTTACATGAGCCTGCCAGTGACTGGTTCATAAGAAGACAATCTACAAGCTCCTGAGGGGGAAGAGCACAGGGTAAGAGCTAAGGATGTTACTTTAGGCCAAAGGAATTCATGAATATCTGATAGCTTAGATAATTTCAGCTTTAATATTCCCTTTGTCCTTTCCACTTTTTCACAGTTTTTAGGGTAATGAGAACTGATCCAAGTAATACCTGGTCCTTTCTCTATTTAGCTACTTACAAATGGTCTAAATTCTTCCTTGGCTTCAGTCTTAAGGGAATATTGAAGAACTCTAGGTAAAGATTTAGATGAATCCATCTGAACTCATCTGAGTTATGCTCCAATTATTATATTTTGCCTCTATCCATACAGTCTTTTCCTCACAGTAGTTCTAGAACCATAGCTAATTCTCTAGCTATTTCTTGAATCATACATAATATTGATGTGTGTATTATCTGTAAATCCAGATCAGCTATAATTTGATTGTATGAGGAGGAACTGTCTGGAACTTTTACAAAAATACTTCTGTAGTACATTGTATCTGGCAGTTCCATTTGCAGAATAAATCTCTAGTACATATACAGGGAGTGAATCACAGAGAAGAAAAAAGTGTTCTTCTGATAATGGTCCCAAAGCAGTAAAGTAAAGGCATGGGAAAAGCTTAGGATTGTTATAAATTCCCACTACTTGAGTGGTTTCAATATTCTAAGGGGACTGATAGTCTATGGTAGTAGGAGTAATGATAACAGAACATAACCAAATCAAAAAGAAACTACAGTGTTGTTCATTTATATTTCTAGATCATGCTCCTTGTGAATTCAGAAGAAGGACAGGAAATTGTTGGGTGCTAATGTTTCACTTGAAGAAGCATCACTGGACATATTTTGGAGAGCTGACCTTTTGTTTCTTAACTTCATAGGGAACATTGCCTCTTCCAATGATTCTTTTCCTTACAATGTCTTATAAGTGTCTTTATTTATAAGCTCCTGATTCTTAGATAATAGAAGAATTTTTGTTCTTATTTTTATTTTGGGGCTAGTGCTTTTATTTAAAGAGCTCAAAGTTTATTTTTATTTCCAGCTTGTTCTTCACAAATGTTTGCCACATTTAGAGATCTTCTAAATTGGCAATTTTCAATTCCAATTTATTTTTTCTGATTATTTCAGTCTGAGCCCCTTTACGAAAAGAGAGGACAAGGCTTGTTTTACTTTAGCTGTACAATATACCCTAGAATCTCATTTGAAAATTTCCTGAAGTCTATTTTAAACTCACCTATTTATTTTTCTTGATTTTATTTATAATTTTTCATTTTCGACAAATCATTGCTTAAGGAAAAGGCTTCTAAAATGACCTTATGTAATGCATTTTCTATTTTTCTTATTCTCTCAATTTTTTCAATTATGCAGAGTTTGGCTACTCAAATCCTCTCCTGGCCTTGCTTCTTTTAACAATTTCCCCCTGACTGAGAGGCCAGAACATGAATTAACTAGTTGGTAAAATCTACTGTTCCAAATCTGATATTTTAAAATCCTGAACTCTGCAATAAATACTTATTTGTCTTTATTTCTGATGCTTAAAATAAATCTCTCATTATAGCTCATAATACAGCTTTAAAACAGTATTTAAGTTCAACACTTATATAGCTGCCTTCTTGTTTAGCAAAACAATTACTCCTTTCTCGAAAACCAGACAGCTATACAGGTCAGGCCCAATCATCCTCAGCAAATCAAACTGCTGTTCTTAGAATTTTTGAGAAGTATAGAGCTCAGGGACTCTCTGATTCTCAGATGTTTAAGGGGGTTGACATCAGCTATAAAAACATGGGAACTCAGGTGAGACTGGTGTTTAGTTGTCACTCAGAGTGTGTTTAATAGAGTGAGTATGCTTATGACAGGCTGATTTTCAGAAGCCAAAAGCTATAACAGGTTAGCCTGCAAAACTATACTACTTATGCAAGTTGTTTTTGATCAGCTGAACTGGTTTAAAACTTACCTGATGCAATGAATGATCAGTCTTTTCCAAGTGCTGTGAAAACTCTCTATCTCACCCACTAGGATATAAGCCCCATGAGAGCATATGTTTTGCTCACTATTCTATCCCAAAGCTAGCACAGTGCCTGCCATGTAATATTATTCAAAAGTATTTCTTGAATGAATGAATAAATGAATTAATCAAACCTAAGTTTAGTCATTTACCTATTCAATGAACTTCTGCCAATTGCATAATCTCCTATGACTTCAGTTTTCTCTGAAAGAGGGTTAATTTTATTTACTTTACAGGATTGTTGTGAGGATTAAATTAGGTTAATATTTAATACATCTGGTAAGGTGCCCAACAGATAGAAATATTTCAATAAGCGATGGTGGTTATGTGGTAGTTTCTATTTTTCTGGCTAATATTAGATGGCAGGGTGAAATATATGAAAAAATTTACTTCTGTCATCCTGCTTCCTAGTATCTTTACTTAATATTGACATCCCGTAACCAGAAACATGTCCCAGGCATTCTAACACTCCTTTATCCTTAATTATTCAAAATATATCTTTTTTATGTCCATATGACCCAGCAATCCCACTACTGGGCATACCCTGAAAAAACTATAATTCAAAAAGAGTCATGTACCACGATGTTCACTGAAGCACTATTTACAATAGCCAGGACATGGAAGCAGCCTAAGTGTCCATCGACAGATGAATGGATAAAGAAGATGGGGCACATATAGGGCTTCCCTGGTGGCGCAGTGGTTGGGAGTCCGCCTGCCGATGCAGGGGACACGGGTTCGTGCCCCAGTCCGGGAAGATCTCACATGCCGTGGAGCGGCTGGGCCTGTGAGCTATGACCGCTGAGCCTGCACGTCTAGATCCTGTGCTCTGCAATCAGAGAGGCCACAACAGTGAGAGGCCCGCATACCGCAAAAAAAAAAAAAAGAAGATGTGGCACATAGATACAATGGAGTATTACTCAGCCATAAAAAGAAACGAAATTGAGTTATTTGGAGTGAGGTAGATGGACCTAGAGTCTGTCATACAGAGTGAAGTAAGTCAGAAAGAGAAAAACAAATACCATATGCTAACGCATATATATGGAATCTAAAAAAAAAAAAAAAGGTTCTGAAGAACCTAGGGGCAGGACAGGAATAAAGATGCAGATGTAGAGAACAGACTTAAGGTCTTGGGGAGGGGGAAGGGTAACCTGGGATGAAGTGAGAGAGTGACATGCACATATATACACTACCAAATGTAAAATAGCTAGTGTGAAGCAGCTGCATAGCACAGGGAGATCAGCTCGGTGCTTTGTGACCACCTAGAGGGGTGGGATAGGGAGGGTGGGAGAGTGACACAAGAGGTAGGAGAAATGGGGATATATGTATATGTATAGCTGATTCACTTTGTTATACAGCAGAAACTAACACACCATTGTAAAGCAATTTTACTCCAATAAAGATATTACCAAAAAATTATAAAAAATAATAAAATTGCAAAAAAATAAAGAGGGAGGGGATATGGGGATATATGTACACATAGCTGATTCACTTTGTTGTAGAGCAGAAACTAACACAACATTGTAAGCAATTATACTCCAATAAAAGAAGTAAAAAAATAAAGAATAAAAAGAGAGTAGTTTAAATTATTATAGAGTGAAGGAAAAAAACCAAAATTATCTAAGAGTTTTAAAAAAAAGATGGAGCAAACAATTGACAAAGCAAGGTCTTAAAGGGATAAGCATACTTTATATTAATGATGGAAATAAATGGTAATCATAATTAAGCATCAATAGAGCTAATAATCTGTGAGCAGATTCCATAATGAATAGTTCCTTAGTTTAATGTAATCTCAAAATTTTCATCCATGATATATACACAACCACTCAAAATCACTATGGATTTAAGAACACCCTCTAGTTTCTTCTCTCATGCTTCTAATAGTAATACTAAAACTGTAATTCTGTAAACTATATATTGTGTTAGGTGCTTTGCACTCATTGACTCATTTATTCACCACAATAACACTGTATGAAAGATTATGTATAGAAGAAAAATATCAAGGTTCACAAAGGTAAATAATTTGTTCAAGAGACACAGGTGGAAAGTGAAGTGATTGGGAATCAGTTTTAAGTATGTAATCCAAAAACCCATACTCTTAAGCACTTTTCTATATAGTATCAGAAACAAGTTGGGGTGAACATCTGTCATTTATTCATTTTTCTCACATTCTTTCCTTTTGGAAGCACTCTCCTAGTGTATCTGATTATGGTCGGATTGAATATACAAGACGTCTTTTCTCTGCCGAAGCATCAGACACACAGCACAAGACCTAAGCTGGCCAATCAGGCCAATTAGGAGGGATATGACTGAAGCCGAGCTAGTCAGACAACTCTCAAGGACCACTCAGCTGGCATATGAAAGAAAATGATGTTCTTTCCCTGGAGGCTACTAAGATAGTAGTATTTGGGTTATAAGCTTTCAGTCATATAGAGAAAGTCTGTCTGAGATCAACCAGCATAATTTAGAACTCCATGCCTGAGACTTTCTTCCTCAGGACTTAAAAAACCAATCAATTCTTTATTGTGTTTAAGCCAACTTAACTTAGGTTCCTGTCACTTACAACTGAAATATTCCTAACAAAATAATGAACTGGAAAAAAATAGAATATGAGATCAAATTAAGACTCATATCCCATCTCCCTGAATTCCTAACTGTATATCCTTGACTAAACATATTTCTGAATTTCATTGAATCTCAAAATCTTGTCTAAAAACATAGAGATAATACTACTGTATAAAAGAAAAGACTTAGGGATGGTCTGTCTGTGCTCAAATCCTGACTCCACCCTTATTTGCTGTGTGACTTTGTACAATTTATTTGCAAACTTTCTCCCTTCATTCCTTCTTCCCAGCTTGCCTTCTTCCAGGCTGTGTTCCTAAAAGAACCTAAGGAGACGTACAACAATAATTCATTCAACACATATTCATTGAGAACTTATAATGTGCCAGGAACTGAGCTACTTTCTAGGAATTCAAAATGAACAAAACAGACACAGTCTCAGCCCTCACGGGAAGAAGACAGATAATTAGATAATAATCACAGGAAGAGATGCAATCTATTTGGCAGCTGGAGCTTTTCATCCCTTTGAGCTCCGGAAGAATTGCCTTGAACTGACCCTCCCACCTACTCCCCTGCCATGATCACAGATGACTAAAGTCTTCCCCAAGATTTCTACCAACTCTGTGTGGGAAAGGGAGGAATCTTACACTCTCCTGGCTTCTTGGACATTGGTTTCCTTATCTGTCCCTTGCACCACTTTGATCCCTACATTAAGCTGCCTCGCCTTATTCAGTTTTTACAACAAAATCACCTAACCCAAGCATTTGCAGGACTGTTGGTCATTACTAAAGATTTCAGATGGACCCCGAGAAAGGTCCCTTTGAATAGTACACAACTTTCTTCCAATCTCACCACCTCCTCCAGTGTCCCTTATTTTCCTCCTATTTTCATTCCATTATGGAGTAGAAATTATGGATTATAGAATTGAAAGTATGATAATGCTTCAAAAGTTACAAATTCTTCTTCCTCTGTCTCACAGAACAGATTTTCCCTTCCGCTGAGTATACAGTACAGACCAACTGCAATCCTTCAAGAGGCTTGCTTCAACTCCAAATACATATTGAAGTATTTTCCCAACAAGTATAATTCCCTTCCTAAGGAGACTTCTATGGCTATCTGTTAAAGTAACAAGATATCTCCCCACCTTGTGAAATCGTTATATATTTTTAATAGTAACAAGAGATGAGAAAGAAAAATGGAGTACTATGAGAGTGTAAAACGAGGAATGTGACTCAATCCAATGGGTCAGAGAAGAGTTCCCTGGACTATCTGAAGAATGAATAGAAGTTAACCAGCAACATGAGAGAAGGAGAGCATGCCAGAGAAAGGAAATAATATATTTAGATTTTTTTAATAAAGAAGAAAGAAAGTTAGGGTGAAAGGTTAATAAGGATAAGAAAATAAAGATGAAGCCAGCTTTGCAGTACAGAAAACAGTAAAGAAAATACATGCAACAAAGTCCTATGTAATTGACAGAGGTGAGCTACAAATTCTAAACTGACTTTTCTACTAACAAATACAGGGAGGAAAACATTACCAATGGTATAATTGAATTTGCATAAAATAAAAACACACCAAGACATATTTCTGTTAGCACATGGCTGATGACTGATTAATAACAATAATGTGAACATGCTTTGCTTCCTTGTCTCATTTCATTCAATTATCACAAGAAGTCTAGATAGTAGATGTTACCATTACCCCATTTCAGAGGTGATGTTTAGAAAGGCTACACGAGCTGTGCGCAGTTGCTGAACTGCTAAGTGGTAGAGCCAAGATTCCATTGCAGGTCAGCCATTTGGCCCCAGAAGCCTTCTCTTAACCACCACAGTACACTGAACTCAGGCCCTCTGTGTTCTCTGCTTTCCTAGGACAACGCTGAATGGCAGGACTTTAATATTTACAGCTCATAGACAGCTACCCTTCCATGATATCATCTAGCCACTGCTTGGTGCAAATGAAACACTTGAAAAATTCCCTGAATTCATGAAGCTTGCTCTTCATTTGGTTGAACCAGGCTCCTCTTCACTGTAGATGTACACAGAGAATTCTGTGACGTGTTTCTCATGTTATTTTTCAGTTACTGAAGCCATGAGAATTTGAACTTTGACGTGTTAAATATTTATGGTTTATGTGGAGGAATCCTGGTTCAACATATAATGTTTTTTTAATAATGGTATTGACGATACCAGATAATATGGTTTTTTTGGTTTTTGTTTGTTTTTGTGGTACACGGGCCTCTCACTGCTGTGGCCTCTCCCGTCGCGGCCCACAGGCTCCGGACGCACAGGATCAGCGGCCATGGCTCACGGGTCCAGCTGCTCCACAGCATGTGGGATCCTCCCGGACCGGGGCACGAACCCGTGTCCCCTGCATCAGCAGGCGGACTCTCAACCACTGCGCCACCAGGGAAGCCCCAGATAATATGTTTTTAATCCCTTATCATAAATAAAAATTATCAAAATGGTCAGTTTTAAGAGAATTAATAAAACTCAGGTTTATATGGCTAAATAAACAGAATATGGCAATTGTGCTCAATTCATTCCTACCTGTATGCTACCTATGTGAAGATTCTTGAAAAGAAATAGAAAAGTGATAAAACATATTAAATATTCAAAAATGATCAGTAATAAGGAGCTCAAAATACAATTATTAGCCATTTGAATACGGATTCACACACTCAATCCTCTGACAAGGTCTGTATGATACGGTAGGTACAATCCTAGTCATTTCAGTCACTCATACAACCAGTGGGGGGCTTTGCAAGATTTGTTCAGATGTGGTTACCAAAAACTATGTAAAGACTAAAGCAAGGAACCACAAATTCAGTTTCTAAAGGCCCTGCCCTACCCTCAGGGGCTTCCCCTTCTACTCTTTCCTTTTCTTCTACTTATAGTGCTTCTTCCTCTCATCAAGTTATTCTCCCTTTCCCGTTGTGGAGTGCCTTGTAAAGAAAGCATTATAAGGCTAGATTGCCAATGCACTGAATTTTTAAACCCTCTAAATAGGACATTAGTTCATAGCTTGAATGTTTTGAAATCTGATCAACATGTCGTTTCTCAATACATTAAGCAAAGCAAGCAAAATTCGTCTGCTTTATGTCAGGTGCTTAGCACAAATCCCTTAATAATGTGCTTGAGTGCAGAAACCATTAATAAATGCATAATTCTCTAAGACAGGCTTGATTAATTAAGTCATATGTGTATCCTTCTAATTAAAAAAAAGAACATTAGGCAGATGAGTGGAAATTCTGAGTACAAAATTCAAAGGCTTCCTCTGAATGCCTTTTGCCTTTCTCTTCAAGATGAAAGGAACACTGCTGGTTATTGTAACTGCCAACAAACAGTTATAGCACGGGCACAAAGCACCCAGAACTCTGTGTCTTATTAAAAACAATTTGGTATTCATCTGCCAATTTGTAACTCAGTTCTCAATCAGGGGCCTGTCTGATTAAGTCAGGCAATTCAGATTTGAGGGGGCAGCTGGTGCTGCTATGCAAATTAACAGATGAGGAAGAAACGGGACCAATGAATCAACGAGCAGATGGTAAAAAGCCAAGGCCTGCAAAGAGTACTTGAATTTCTTTTCCTCTCTGCTTCCCATAACACTACATCTCACAGAATTTATACTCCAAGGGATTATAAAGATTATCACTTAGTTTAACGATCAACATGGAACAGTTTCTAACTCTGATCCCTTTAGCATGAAGGATTTACAGAAAGAAAACATTGGTCACCGGATGCTATATTAAATGGTCGTCTGCTTCAATAAATTCCTCATTTTTTTCTTAAACAATGAATCATTTCTTAAACAATTAATCAATTAACTACATGATAGAATTAAGACACTTATATGTGCTCATCTTTATTTCTGGCCAAGTGTTTCCATGCAAAGCTGTATGCTCTTCAAAAGAGGAAGAAAGTCTTCCTCTCAGGTTATATAGGTCTTGGGAAGCAAGACCCAAAGAGTGGCCTGGGTCCTGAATCTGCTCATTGCCTCAATCCTACATTTCTTCACGACTGGTTCAGGGACACATAGTCATATTCATTCTTGATCTTTTTTCTGCAACTGGTTCAGGCATTACTCATTTGTCCTTGTCTGAACTGGATCTCTTTGCAAAATGCTCAGAGTCTATCTTTATTTCAGGACATCTCAAATTTCAGATACAACTTTTGGCAGTTGTATCATGTTGTCTGAGGCCTCAACATAAACACCTTCATTAATTTCGCCTTTCATCTGCCAAAATCTTTTCTTTGGCTTGTTTTATTATCATGATATCAAATAGACAGAGACAAATCATGTAGTTTTGGTGGGCAATATGATGAGAATAGATGCAGCTGAAAGGTGTTAAAAGATTTAAAGCAGGCATGATATTATTTGTATACATTTTTTAAAGTATTTTTTGTTTGACTCTAAAGTCAACTTTTTTGTAATTAATTAATTTTTAAATTTATTTTTGGCTGCATTGGGTCTTCGTTGCTGCGCGTGGGCTTTCTCTAGTTGTGGCGAGCGGGGGCTACTCTTCGCTGCAGTGCAATGGGCTTCTCATTGCAGTAGCTTCTCTTGTTGCAGAACACAGGCTCTAGGTGCGTGAGCTTCAGTAGTTATGGCATGTGGGCTCAGTAGTTGTGGCTCACAGGCTCTAGAGCGCAGGCTCAGTAGTTGTGGCGCACAGGTTTAGTTGCTCTGCAGCATGTGGGATCTTCCCAGACCAGGGCTCAAACCCGTGTCCCCTGCATTGGCAGGCGAATTCTTAACCATTGTGCCACCAGGGAAGTCCCTGTTTTAAAATGTAACATACTAGTTCTTACGATGACTTGTTAGAAATATTGAGAGACTGTTTTTAGCACTCTGACAGCTGAGAAGACTTTCTTTAGTATATGGTAACAAGTCACTGGTTTTAATGGTGGGGCGAACATTTCCATTTTTATAGGCAAGTATTAACACAGGATCAATTCTGGACTTCAAGGACTGCTGAAGTCAAGGATATGTTTCTTGGTGGTAACATACAAATCACAATATTGTTTGGGCTTCCCTGGTGGTGCAGTGGTTGAGAGTCCACCTGCCGGTGCAGGGGACACGGATTCGTGCCCCGGTCCGGGAAGATCCCACATGCCACGGAGCGGCTGGGCCTGTGAGCCATGGCCGCTGAGCCTGCGCATCTGGAGACTGTGCTCCACAACGGGAGAGGCCACAACAGTGAGAGGCCCGCGTACCGCAAAAAAAAAATTTGTTTATGCCAAAATATTTTTGACCTGGGTCTTTGAAATGTTTCCTTTCTGCTTTCTTAAATAGAAAGTATTTTTTCATAGTCATATGACATTATCTTGGAGTTTTCGATAACATGATACTGACTACTTTGGACTAGCTTTATATCAGCTAGTGATTAGCTATGTTTTCTTGCATCAAGCAAGGCAAAGCCTGTCCATGCTACTTTCTCCATTACTAACTATTAAAAGACCCATGTAAGATGGCTAACAGGCACACAAAAAGATATTTAACATCATTAATCATCATAGAAATGCAAAACAAAACCACAATGAGATATCACTTCACACCTGTCAGAATGGCATCAAAGAGATCACAAATAACAAATGTTGGCAAGGATATGAAGAAAAGTGAACGCTTTTGGTGGGAATGTAAATTGGTGCGGCCACTGTGGAAAACAGTATGGAGGTTCCACAAAAAACTGAAAATAGAACTACCATATGATCCAGCAATTCCACTCCTGGGTATATATCCGAAAAACGTGAAAACCTTAATTTGAAAAGATATATGTACCCCAATGTTCATAGCAGCGTTATTTACTATAGCTAAGATATGGAAGCAACCTAAGTGTCCATCAACATATGAATGGATAAAAAATATGTGGTATATACATACAATGGAATACTACTCAGCCATAAAAAGAGAATGGACATTTGCCATTTGTAACAACATGGATGGACTTGGAGTGTATTATGCTTAGTGAAATAAGTCAGAGAAAGATGAGAGTCATGGACATATACACACTAACAAACGTAGTAAGGTAGATAGCTAGTGGGAAGCAGCCGCATGGCACAGGGATATTGGCTTGGTGCTTTGTGACAGCCTGGAGGGATGGGATAGGGAGGGTGGGAGGGAGGGAGACGCAAGAGGGAAGAGATATGGGAACATATGTATATGTATAACTGATTCACTTTGTTATAAAGCAGAAACTAACACACCATTGTAAAGCAATTATACCCCAATAAAGATGTTAAAAAAATAAAAAAATTAAAAAAAAAATAAGTCAGAGAAAGATGAATACTATATGATATCACTTATATGTAGAATCTAAAAAATTTTTAAAAAGTGAATATAACAAAAAGAACAGATATAGAGAACAAACCAGTGGTTACTAGTGGGGAGAGGGAAGTTGGGAATGGCAACATAGGGATAGGGTAGATTAAGAGTTACAAACTACTATGTATAAAATAAATATGCTACCAGAATATAGTATACAGCACAGGGAATATAACCAATACTTTATAATAACTATAAGTGGAGTATAACCTTTAAAAATTGTGAATCACTATGTTATAGACCTGAAACTTATGTAATACTTTAAATCAGCTACACCTCACTAAAAAAGAAGATAAGCCAATATAAACTGTGAAACAATGCTATGTAACATCTCTTTTTTCCTTGACTAACAAAAATCACTAAAGACCAGGGATAAAAAGCCAATTTCCAGAAATGTGTGACCAATGTACACTGTGTTAAAGATGTCAGCAAAAGTCCACAAATACAGTCACTTGTGCACATACATAAGTCCACAACTTGTACCACTGAGTTATTTCACTTCAAGGTTTCTATCATCTTCCCATAATACTTTTCATATCCTTACCTATTACTTTAGCTACCCCGATTGGTTCCAGCTCCCTGGACATTCTTATTTGATTCCTTATTTGATTTACAATTTCATATTTTATTTTTCTGAGAAGTCAGCTATCAGTTTAATTATTGCTCCCTTGACTCTACTTTCTTGTTCTCTGCCTACTTAGCTATTTCCCTTTTGTGCCTGGAGATGGATTTTTTAAATTTATCCTGCTTGAATATGTGGCTTGGTGTCTTTAATTAGGTTTGGATATTTTTCAACTATTATCTATTCAAATACTGCTTTTCCAGTTTTCTATTTCCTTTTCTTTAAGACTCTAATTATAAATACATTAGATCTATCTTCTATGTTTTTTGTCTGTTTTCTGTATTTTCCATCTTGTCACTCAGTACCTACTTCTGGATATTTTCTTCTGATCTACTTTCCAGTTTGTGAATTCTCTCTTCATCTGGGTCTAACATGTTTAGGACCCTATTCACTGAATCCATAAATTTAACTTTATAATTTTAAGTTCTAGAATTTCCATTTACGTTTTTTTTTATAGTTTCTGTAAAAATTTTTAGTCTTGTTTTGTATCTTCTTAAACATAACAAGGATAGTTATTTTTAAACTATTATCCAGTATCTGGAGCTTTGGTGGATTCATTTACATGGTCTGTTTTTTTCTACTGTTTTTGTTGTTTTCTTGTCATTTTAGGTATCTGGTTATTTTTTACTGTTTGCCAAACACCATATTTGCAAAATTGTTTGTAGAAATAATTTTAAGTATTGAATGTTATCTTCCACCAGAGAGGATTTAAAATCAACTTTGGTGGGCAGCTAAGGGAACTAGCAACATGGGTTCACTTCATTCTAATTTGGGAAATTGAAATGATTTACAGCTGAGCTGCAGTCTTAAAAAGTCATGTTTTTTAGCACAGGGAGATCAGCTCGGTGCTTTGTGACCACCTAGGGGTGGGATAGGGAGGGTGGGAGGGAGATGCAAGAGGGAGGAGATATGGGGATATATGTATATGTATAGCTGATTCACTTTGTTATAAAGCAGAAACTAACACACCATTGTAAAGCAATTATACTCCAATAAAGATGTTTTTAAAAAAAAGTCACATTTTCCCAGTTTCCATTATTCTTAGGGTTCGTCTCTTTAAATTCCTATCCAAAGTGTTGAGAGTTCACCAGCACCCCACCTCACTGCTGGTGACTGAGGACTCCAACTTTTGCCCTTGTCAACTGACACTGTGAAAACACTGTCAAGTCTCTCAGCTACATCCTCCAGAATAAGCAAATTGCCACAGGGGTAAAGCAGTACAAAATTCTACCTGGGGCTCTGAACTCCTCTATATCCTAGCCCAGTATATTCTTCACTCTTTCACTATTTTGTTTTTTCCTTTGCCTACAAGCAGATTTTTTTTAATCTTCTGTCCAATTTTTCCAGTTGTCCTAGTTGGAAGAATTGGTCCAGTAATTTAGCTTTGTCCTCACTCTTGAATTTGTGAGTTCCTTCTCTTTACGTCACTGACCCTATCACAAGCCTGAGACACTAGCTGACAGACTCAGTTAAAAACTAATGATATTACAGGTTCCTTTTCCCACAAACCCATAGAACACACACACACACACACACACACACACACACAGTAACAAGCCACATTATACCAACTCACCATCTAAAAAAAGTGGTAGTACCAATAAAATTAGAAATTTTGAATAAAATACACAGTGCCCAGCCCACACTCATGACTCTAAATGAATCTAGGAAATAGATTCATCATGGAAATACACACTGGAACATACAAAAAGAAGCCCTAGGCATTGGCCTGTATCTCCAAAATTCATCCAATCAATATATGCCTATTCCCACACTGTACCTTTTTCTCATGCCATCTCTACCTTCAACTTCACCCATTTGTGTCTGTTTCTTGCCTCCAGTTTTTCAACCAATCCTCTTGATTCAGAACTCCCTTTGGACTCACTTTCACATCAGCACCTTTCCCACTACAAAACCTCTGGCATTTTTCCTCTGGTCCAACTCCATGATATTGGATAAAAACTAATTCACAGGTAAAACGATCTGGCTCTATTAGACAGGCTTATGAAGTCCTTGATCCCCATACAATGCTGCCCAAGGGACAGGAGATAAACATTTACATACAATTTCCAAATTACTTAGTGCTCAAACAATTCAATGTATAACTCAAAATTACTATGTGCTACAAATTATCTAAGATGTTTTCAATAGAAACACTTTTTATCTACATGATATTAAAGATTAACAAAAGGATCTAAAAATATAGATAACAGAGGGAATTTTGGAAGAATTTAAGTCAAATAAAATTACAAAGACTTCAGATCTTGAGAAATAGAGAAATATGGTTGATTACATGGAGAAGGGTCAGAAAATATTTCCATATCCAGCACAGACTGGGTATATTTTCTCAGTAGTATTTAATTTTGATCTTTTAGTTATGTAATTAAAGTTCAAGATACTGGTTAAAAAGGAAAAAAAAAAAACAAGAAAAAACAGCTGCCCTAAACTTACTTCAGGCTTTTGTTTGCTTTCCCATAATTCAGTTTGGAAACAAAGCACTTAAAAAAAAAAAAAAGAAACAGACGCAAGCAATAACAATGAGTAACCATCACTCTCTGTCGCTAGTTTGAGTGCCAAGGTTCCTCCCTTAAGGAAATCTGAGTTACAAATCTCTAAAAATAGGGGTTTCTAATGGAGACTGCGACAGGGCAAAAGGCGCCACTATAATTTGATAGGGACTTATTTAGTCAAGCCTAGCATTTTAAATAGAGTAAAAGGTTTTAAACCTATTTGTTTAGAAATGATTTATTTAGACCACCACTAACACCAGGAAGATTAAAGACAGCATGGCTAGTTGTTTAGCTGGAGATCTCTCTAAAAAGAGGCGATAAATTTCTGATACAGGTCTTACAACTGCTGCTGACGGAAGAATTAGATCCATATTATAATTCAATTGCTTTATCAGCCCACCAGTAACTTCCCAGTTGCCTAGAATGTCCTCATGGTGACTTCATCCTTGCTGAAGATGCAACAATTCTATAGATAAATTCCAGGACCACCCTGTTGAGAATTTCCCCCTCTCCCTGCTTTTTTGAAAGTTCTGGTAATTTATAACCTCATATTAATGTCAGAGCTCTCTGAAGAGCAATTACATAAATATTTTTAATTGCACTGTCCTCTTAAGCAAACAAACCACAATTTTTCTTAAGTAGGTCAAGGTCCCTGGTTATCTCCACTAAAGTTTTAACATGATGTGGCAATCTTAAAGTTCTTCAGTTAAAACATTTCAGCAAGTTTAGAAGTTGTTCCTGTGAACTATATAGAGTGTACAAATCTTCCATGGGCATTTTATTTCTCCATGTTGCCTGTGTTGGCTAATTCCATGGAATAATTTGCAAATTATGTCAAAGGTATGAATTTAATTTTACAGAAGAAACTACAGCCCAAGTGTTTACCCTCAGCTTTATATATTCATACTTCCCCATACAAGGAAACCTAGGGATGACAGTATAAATTAAATGTAATCCTTTACTACTATGTGAATAAGTATCTTCGCTTTTCTCTTTCAAAAACAAAGTCTTTTTCAATGCTAAATGAAAGAGGGCAAGAAACAGGCAAAAGGTAAACTAAAAGATGCCACACCTAGGACAATATCATGAATAGTATATAAGGAGTATAAAGAAGTATAAAGGAGGGCTTCCCTGGTGGTGCAGTGCTTGAGAGTCCGCCTGCCGATGCAGGGGACACGGGTTCGTGCCCCGGTCCGGGAAGATCCCACATGCCGCAGAGCGGCTGGGCCCCTGAGCCACGGCCGCTGAGCCTGCGCGTCCAGAGCCTGTGCTCCGCAACGGGAGAGACTACAACAGTGAGAGGCCCGCGTACTGCAAAAAAAAAAAAAAAAAGTATAAAGGGGTATAAAGAAGACTATGAGAAGTTGTATATTTGGAAGTATAGAGTCCATTGCTCTAGCAAAGCAGGGAAAATTTTAAGGTAGTACTTTGCCTAGGAGAATTTTTTAACAACTTCCCTTTCAAAAAAGCTGGGATGTATATAAAATTTCTTCTATTACCACTGCAGAAAATAGAGACCATGAGGGGATACCTTTAATTAACTAAAAATTTCAAAGCTTAGGCTGAAAAGTAAATTTCACCAAATATTAGCAAACTTAACTGAATATTAGCATTACACTGGTCTGTACAGTAAAACATTAAAAACAGGGCTAAAGATAGCCAGAGCTATAGAAATATTATCAAAACTCTGTATCTGATCTATGAACTTTGAACAATTACAGAAACAGGGACAGAGAATGTTTGTTAATTAATACAAAACCCCTGATACAAAGTCATGTTCACTCCAACAGAAGCTGTCATGGAATAAGTCCCACACATCACATCAGATCAGTAGATAATATAGGAGAAAAGGAAATAGGAATCTGAGTGTGATTGTGACGGAGACATTCCCTTACCACTAACTAGCTAATAATCCTATAAATTCTCTAGGGAAACAGGAGTGATGTCTTGTGGTGTATGCAATACTACATATATTCCCACTTAAGCTAAAAATGCATTAAATTCATACAGCATATGTTATTATTTAAATTCTGTCATTCTCCTTATAATGCTTTCACTGTCTACATAAAGCCTTGTATCAGAAGAACTTGGCCAAATCTTTTTAAATACAACCATTCTGGATATTCCCATTTGCCACTCTGATCCATTCTCCATTCACCCCCGTCCTGCTTTTTGGCCTAGGAACCTGACTTCCATGGATAGCAACACCATGATCTCCTGTCCCCTAGCTTCCAGTTAGGTTCACTGGATGAGAGGTAACAGCATAGAGGGTGAGAGGAAAGAGGTTTGGGGGTATTTATTCCACCAGCTACTTCCCTGCCAGGCCTTGGGTTGGCAGCAGCTTGGGTCCACTGCTTATGTGATAATTCACGTTAATGCTAGTTGGGCGCCGCTCTTCTACAGCTGTAGGAGACAGGGAACCACGTCCTCCCCTTTCCCCTTCTGGCCTGCATGTGGAAGGGCTCTCCATTCTTGCTGCCCTGGGGTGTGTCAACATTGCTTGCTGGCTCCCTTAACCCTGCCTGTGTGTCTACAAAGAGTACGTCCCTTCATTGATCTCTCCTCATCTTACCCATTTGAGTGTGACTTAACCCGACTGATGTATTATCTTAAGTGAACGGAACCCAACTCAGAAAACAGCATCTTCACTTAATGTGCTCTAATCTGAAAATACATCACATCAGCAGCATGTCCAGCTTCAACTAAATCATCTGTCACCTCTTTATATACTATGGTGACAGCAGGGGTTTTTTTGAGGCATAACTGACTTATTATTTTAGTTTCAGGTGTATAATGATTTGATATTTGTGTACATTGGAAAATGATCACCACAATAAATCTAGTTAACATTCGTCACCATATATCATTACAAAAATTTTTTTTCTTGTGATGAGAACTTTTAAGATCTATCAATACGTTTTTAGCAACTTCCAAATATGTAATATAGTATTATTAATTACAGTTACCATGCTGTACATTACATCTCCATGACATTTATTTTATAACTGGAAGTTTGTACCTTTGACCCCCTTCACACATTTCATCCCACCCCCACCTCTGGCAACCACATGACAGTGTTTTCTACACCAACTATTTAAACATGGTCTCACACGGTATTTCTAATTTCTCATTTATGAATTTGGTTTATACGAAAAGTCTTACAAAAATTTAAAAAGTGAAATAATAGGTCTGCATTTAAAGGCCAGTCTTTTTTCCCATCGCTAAATAACACATAAACAAGAGGAGTGGAAGACATAAAACTGAAAAAACTTGGTTTTCAAATATTTTAGGGACAGAGTAATGAGATGGTCTTTCCACAGAATTCTAGCCTTTGCCATACATTGAGATAGTGCTTGCTTCATCTCTGTCTGCACCCCCGGTATGAATTTTTTTTATATGGAAAGGACAAACCAACTTTCTGTAAAAATATTTTGAGTGTTTCTCATACAAAACCCAAAGGATACCTCCAGAGGAACTGAAACAATATACGAACATAAGGGGGGAAACACAATGATAAAGGCCTGAAAGTACCTTCAACAAAGCAAGAGACTTCCCCAAAGGGGAAATAAACACAGTTGAACTCCCTTTATCTACATCCTAACCAATAACACCTCCTGTGCCTTAAATATTTAATGTGAAATCTGTGGATTTATAAAGCTTACAAAATGCCAGGGGCTTATTATCTTTAGTTTGCCTGACAGGAATATTCATATCGCTCGATTCCGCAGTCTAAGACAACAGGAATTCCTCCAGGTGCTAGTGGCAGATAACTTTCACGTGGCTTCAATAATCCACTAATTATGGAACCCCTCAGGTAGAACAATGTCATTAATCTGATTAAATTATTTATATTGCTGGAAAGCTAAATCTTATTAGGTCTTCAGTATTTTATTTGGTTCTTCAATTCAATATGGATATGCAAAGGGGCAAAACCATCTTTTCTCCACTGCATTTTCCAGCTGAAGAAAAAAGAAAATAAGAAAGAGATAACCCCATATTTAGTGTTTTGCTGCAAGATCACCAACCAGGAGCAGGGTCTACCTCTCTCCCGGACACCCTGAAGCCCAGAATTTTCCAAGTTCCTTTTGAAACTCCATTCCTGTGGTTGAGGTTTTCTTCCCATGTTTCAGTAGCAGGACCATAAGCCATGATAAGATTAAAGTTCTGTCAGAGGCTGTCTAACAGCACCTCTAAGGTCCTGTCCAAGTTAAAGTGAAGAGGCTTTATTTCTCTTAAAAAAGATCACTGAGAAGATTGTGAAATCCCTTATGCTAAATGGACTACCCAGTTACATTGAACAGACACCCCCTTTTGGGTTTTTGACAACATACTGGCCCATTTCATATCTGTGCTGGTCTATCAGACATTTAGTTAGAGCATTAAAGAAGTCTGGAGGTTAGATTAAATCCTGCTGAATATGATGGGCTACTCAAAACACGTACCATTTATCCAAGCACTCTGTGTGAGTACTAATTTGTAAACTGCTTTATAACCCATATTTTAAAATGTCATGGCTGATTCATCTATCATTTCCATTTTACAGAAAGGTACTAACTCGACATACTTTCATCAGGGAAAAAAAAACCCACAAGGTTTATAAGGAAAAGAGCATGTTTTAAAAAATGGGAAAAAAATACAAAGTGTTGTAAGTTTTACGTTTGATCCAATCAGTTGACATTGTTCACTTCACTGAAAATTTCCTGAGTCTAGTTGTCCCTTGTCTACTCGAATTTCTATTAAGTTTCTCACTTCCCAAATATTCTTCCTTCTCTCAAGGTTTCCAAAACACGAGAAGCTGTGATGAGCCTTTCTTATGTAGCCCAGGGCTTTCTTTTAATAGATACGTGGTCAAGACACACAGCCAGTCCAGCTCCCTGCTAAATTTAAATCATATGATACTAGGAATAGAATTCATAATCTTATGTTACAAAAACACCATCCTCCTAATAGAGCTCACAGGATTTCAAACAACTCTATTTTCTTCTTGGACCAGCAGCTAGAAGGCAGCAGAGAAATAAGCCTATGCTCATATCTAGCCCCAACCAACCATGATAACTTGGAAATAGTTAAGAGCCAGCCTCTATCCCACCTGCATGATTTTTGCAATTACATTCTTGGAAACAGGCGTTTGGGTAAAGTGTGTCCTGAGAGGCTTCAGGCCACATATGGTAAATCTTAGAGCAGTAGACTGGGTGTCTGTCTGTCCCAGGATTTCCTAAGTGACTGCAGAAGTGACTGTACGTGTACCTGCACCAGTTAGATACTTCTCTAGAAATGAAGGACCCGGTCTGCCATTACAGGGAGTGTTGCAGGCACACAGTCCTCAGCTGTCAGCCCCCTACAAGGATTGCCTTTGCTGAAGAGGGCCTCCACACTCAAAACAGGGATCATTGTGCAAGTGATATATAGAGGGCATGCTTGCAGGTAAAATCTGTAAGGGAGAGATGGAAGAAGGGGCCAGGAGAAGCCAAGATGCAGGCTCAGCTGAAGTCTACCCTTGGTCGGGGAACTTCGGAGCATGAAGGGTACCACAGAGATGTCTCCCCTTGAGAAGAAGCCCAGGCTTTTTCACCCTCATATCTGGCAGTCATTGACTGTGGGCTGCCCTCAGTTGGGGAAGCGGGTGGCAGGGAGTTGACCTCCCAAGCATTTCTAGATGAAGTAGCTTCCTAGGCCAAGAAAAGGTACAGCTCCGAGCTTTGAGAAGCCCACCTTCACAGCAGTGACAGATAGGCACACTGGCCCAGGAAAGGGAGTCCGGGATGGGACCAACAGTGTCTACAACATGGAACAAACACCATCCACGCATAAGATGCTGTGCAGGTGAGAAATATAAATGTAAGACTGGACCACAACAAGCATTGCCTCGGTGTCTTCCCATATCCCCACATCTAGTCCAGGCTAGCTACAGGGGTTTCACCCCATCATAGGATACCCCTTGAGAATAATCTCTGCTCCTGCTGGAAGGACCCCTGCAGAAATTCCTGCAGTCTATAATGGAGGAGGATCCAGATGGGAAAATGAAAAAGAAAAGGCTGTGCTGACTGTCAAGTCGTTTTCCAAGGATCATTCCTTTACAGATTGATCCTAAAGAATGATCCTTTAAAAAAACTGTGACCTTTAGTAGTAAAGTTCCTTCTTGATTTATATTATTCTTATTAGTCAAGTCATCAGGAATGTGTGATTGTAGACAAGCCAGAGTTCTGATATTCAGGGATAAACTAAAAGATCTAACTGCCAGTTGTAAAAACCTCTTTTGTTTTTTATCTAAGTGAAAGGGATAATAGTGATTTCATAAAGTTTTGCAAAAAGTATGGGAAATTGTAGATGTTAAGCTCCTAAAGTGACAAAAAATAGATGCATGGTAATTTATACTTGTTGTAAGTCTTATGCTTAAGGACAATGTTTCTAATTTCTAAGAATGGTTTTAATTCTACATACAATCAACAAAATGCTGTTGGCCTGCTTTCTTAACAAAATGCCTAGTTTTTTCCCCTATAAATACAATTTCAATGTTGAAAACAATAAATAAACAAACAAATAAATAAATAACTTCCAACTGAAGAGTCATAACATTTGACTAACCTAAATTGAATGTTTAGTTTAAAATGGAAGTAGGCTCACCCAATCCCTGAATGAGAGGCTCAGGAAATGATGTCCAATACCTTTATATCATTGTCCAACTGAATTCAACACCAAGTATGGAAAGGGATGGATCCAGTCGCTAAGTCCTCATGTTGCACTGGGGAAAACACTTCACCTCAAACTACCTTCATTTCCCATTGTTAATAAGAGGAATTTGAACTAAGTGGTTCATTTATTGAAGAAATATCTATTGAGTACCTACTATGTGCCAGACAGTGTGCTAAGAACCCAGGATAGACTGGTAAACTAAAAAGACAGAGCCAGTGCCCCGGTGGAGAACATGATCTGAAAAGGAAGATAACACAAATAAGTTCCAAAAAAATGTGAATTGGGATAAACACTATGAAGGAAACAAAAGTTGAGGAAATATAAAATAATGGAAAAGAGCTATTTTAGATGAGGTTTTTATGGAAGGCCTCTATAAAAAGACAATATTGAAGCGTGGATCTAAAGATAGTAAGGAGCCAATCATGTAAGAACTTTCCAGAGAGAAAAGCATAGACTGTGCGAAGGTTCTGAAGTGGGCATGAACTTAACATGTTTAAGAAACTTTAAGAAAAATTAGACTAGATAAAGTATAATGAGCAAGGGATACAGGGGCACAAAGTGAGGCTGGACAGAATGAGATCATGTAAATCAGGATAAAGAACACAGATTTCACACTCCAGGAACATGGGATGACATTGCAGGTTTTGAAACAGGAGCGAAACATTATCTACTTTGCATATTGGTGCTGCATGGAGAACTGACTGGGGGTAAGAGTGAAATACAGGAGTCCTGTACGAGATGATGCTGTAGCCTAGCAGGAGATAGGTAGTCCAGTTAGGGTACTGGCTGTGGCAATGGACAAAAGTGAAGAGGAGACGTGTTTCGGAAGTGCTGACAGATGTCTGATATATTGATTATGGTTTGGACATGGGGGATTGCTAAAGAAGAAAGAAAAATCAACAGTGATGCTTGGGTTTCTAACATGCGTAACAGAAAGATAGTGTCGCCATTTAGCTGTGAAGATTGGCAAGTGGGAAGGAAAAGCTTTGGGATAGAGAATCAAGAATTCATTTTGGACAAATTAAAATGCATAAGAGAAATCCAAGAATATATGTCACATAAGCAGTGAAATATATACATCTAGAGATCAGTGGAAATATTTTTGTCCATTTATCATCATCATCATTAAGCAAGGCACTTAACCCTTTGGAGACTCCATTTCTTCATGAACAAAATGAGGATAATAATATCTACCTTCCTAACTCATAGAACTGTAAGGATCAAAATGAAATACTATATGGATAAGCACGTGGCAAACACACCCATAAATGTATGAATATGCACGTATGAATAATCAGTCAGCATTTCAATGGAAAACATGAAAAGCAACTCTTTACACAAGTCCCTACCAGCAACACTCACACGTGGTTGTCACGGATCGTATTGTTGCTCTATGTTAATTCAATGCGAATTCTTCCTTTGCGAGTCTATAATGTGTAATTGGCTCAGATTATCATTTCTACGTGTCTGTTCCCACCAGATACTTGGTGTTTTTGAGGAGGCTTAAGGAGTAGACATAAAAGTGGTGCTGAGCATTGAGAGAGAGTAACCAAAATAATTGCCAAGCAAAGCTCACCAGTGCATGTCAAATATCAGTAAGTATTAAGCAGTCAAAGGCTAGAACTTTCCTCCATAGATAACAAGAGTCTACAGAAAATACTCTTTCTTACCCTTTGCTTCACTTTCCTTATCACACTAATTCAAGGAATCATATTCTCCAAGTAGAAACAAGAAGTATTTTCCTGTTAAAAGTTCCTGCAGATATAAAGAACACTCCCTTGATCTCTGAAGAACACCATTCCAGTAAGATGCAAAGTGAGTGTGGAAGTTCCAGTAACTTCTGAGGGGTTAACCCTATTTATACAGGGCTCTGTCTCTTTGAACAGACCTTCTGGAGTCATAACCAGGCTAATTAATCCTCTCCGTGGAATCGCTCTGGCAGACAGAGTCTGGTGCCAATGCTAAAAAAAATATAGACATAGACAAGAAAGGTACTGTAGTTTTTATCACCAAATACCCTAAACTGACAGCCACCAGATATGGTAATCAATGATAATGAAGCAAAACTTCTGGAAATCTGTCATGGCAGCGGGAAATGTTTATCTCAATGACCAGTTTCCGCAATAGACTCAGTCAACTGGGCTCCTTTTCAAAACTAGTTAAAAGATAAAATGTACGATTGCAGCTCTTATTGGTAGTAACAGTGACATTTTCAGTAACTTCCTAATCTTTATCTTTGCTGTACGCTTTGAGTATACCTTTCAGAAACTTAAAATCAAAATATTAGAAATAAAATTCTTGTGTTTATTTTATTAAATTAAGCGTTTGAAATTTTTTGATGTTTAATTGACTTCATTCTTTACTTAAAGATGGTCAGGACTAAAATCTTACCTAAATACTAATTGGCAGAATTCATTATTATGAAGACTTTCTAGTGTCTTTGAAAATGTTAAGCTTATGTGACTAGAATTTGAGATAGACAACTAGAAGGCTTTCTGAACTCAGGGTGATATGAGTAGGAAAGATAAATCTCTGGGCAGGAGGGGGTGTCCCCACAATTTTTTCTTAGGTGTATAGGCAGTATTAGGGCAAGAAAGGGCCCACTTTGATCGTCTTCCTTACATTAGTGATGTCCAGAGTGATGTACACAAAATACTCTGTTTACATTTATACTTATTTACTCCTTTTTACTACTGCATATATTTAATGATGAACATAGTACATTAAAAATTTAATTTAGGTATAAAATATACTTATATATATTTTAAATATATATATAGCATATTTACATACTTAGAAATTTTCCTGACAATAATGAATCATCCACGTATTTGAAGACTCTTGCTCAGAGTCTCAGGATATGACCAGTGATGTTTTAAATACATATATAAACCGACTTGCCCTAAAACACTTGTCATGAGTATTATAACCACCACAAAGGCTCTAATTCAGGACCAAATCATGCCTTCCTGCAAATCTGAAAAATGAGTGCTTCTTCCAGGTGGACCTGCTTGGAAAGTACAATCTTGAGAACTAAACGGGGGCTGGACTGCAGCCCCACCCACCCCTCAGCAGATACCCTTGTGCAGTGAACAAACTGCATAAATGTCCAAACGCGTGGGCCCTGTGTGTTCCACTTTCAGAGAATGTGCTCAGAGCAATCACGCCCCCTGCCTCCATCTGGCTAAACTTCTGGGCAGTAGCCCCGGCAGCCTCACAAGATGGCAGTCCCTTTGTGAATCTGCTGGATCACAATCCACAGTCTGATTCTCAGCTTCACAGCCTCAGAAAGTTTTCTGTCAGTAATGGAGACAGATCCATTTGCTTTGACCCAAGTCGCAAAGTTATCAAATTTATTATCTTGTCTCAAGAAATATGTGTCACGAAAACCAGAATTCTCTATACAAGCACAATGAGCTCATCTCCTTATCGTAAGTAAAATTATATGGGAAGGAAAGTTATAATCAGAAAGAAGGTACACCCATCAAATGAATCAAAAGCAAATGGGATCAGGTCATGACAGCAGATGTCTGCAGCTGACAGTAGAGGTGGTTATACCAATAGGACCCAAAATGCTCTAGCTACAACTCTTTGGATCCCTCTCCATATGAGATGCAATCTTGGCCAAGAGCTTTGCCAATACGACCAGCATACTGAACTAAACAGCCACTGGCTAAGAGGATATTCTCCTCCCTCTCAGTGCTTGGAAAGGCACCGTCGATGCGTGTCTCCCTAATTCTCCTTGGTACATCCCTGTGTGATAAAACATGCCCTCCTTCTGACAGGCATTTTCGTTTACTTTACATACATTATGACACTAAATTCAGCTTCAATCAGTCCTGGAGGGAAAGCTATCTCTCTCCAGATCCTATAAGTCACTGCTACTGGCCTGTGTGCTTAAAGTTTAACTTTCCAAGGAAAGTCCAATTTTTTGCAACTTCTTTGGGATGCCAAACGGTGCCTCTAAGTTCTGAAAACAATGTGTTTTCTGGAGGCAATGTGTTTCTGGAGGCAATGCCTCCAGAATCGCAATTACCTTTGACTGATGATGGTCAGATTCTCAAAATTCAGAGAGCCATCTCCACACCTGCAGATTCCCTGGTCAACTAATGCTGGTCATGTAACAGCATCAAGAGGTGGCCCTCCTCATAACTAGGACATTTCTACCGTGCTGTCCTCTCATAACTAAGAATGTCTGCATGGCAGACACCTCCTTCTGATAAACTTATTATTACATCTTTGTCAACTAATAGTGATGTAACAAGGGGAAAGCCATGTATTTAGACTCGACTGAAAATAAACTCCACCAGAGGAAAAATGTGACCATTCATAAAGTGTTTATACTAATAGGGCCCAGCAGAGGAAAATTATTTACTTAAAGCCCAAAACATTTCTCTGAATGATGTTTGACCTTGGTTTTGTTTTGTGTCAGAGTTTAGTAGAAGAATGTATCCCTATGTATTTTCATTTTCCCATTAATATATGCTACACTGAGAGAAAATAAATAAGTAAAAATAATTCAGGAGAGTCAATGAACTAATGTGAATTTGTTATTCATGTTTTAAAGTTGGCAACAAAAAATAACTGCCAGAAAGTACAGGGGCTCATAGATCCCCAAGGTCAGCTGTTTTCTGTAAACATAGTTTCTAGACAGTTTATAATATGTCCTTGAACCAGAGTCTTGGGCCATTGCTCTGTTTACCCATTAGACCTCCTGCAAGTGCATAAAATGTCTCTTCTCATTTTAGTGAGTGAGAATTGGCTGCCTATTCTTTATAATGATCATTTTTTACCTTGGAACAAATTGTTAAATTTGTTATTGATCATGCATGAAAATAACTATCTGGCCTGAAACCTGGAACAATTTATCAGACTTTACTAGCTGATGCTATATTTGAGGGTAAAATACCGTCTATTACTTAGAGCTGTACTAAACTATTTATTCACACCTCTTCAAGAATTGTGATTTTTCAGTTTCCTATTTACACAGAAAATAGTATTTAGCTTGTTTTATGCCAAAAGCACTAGGCTAGACAGTGGGAAAAATGGAAAAGTGAATTAGACCTGGTTCCTGCCTCCAGGAACCTGACACTCTACACAGGGACAGATGAGACACACACATGAATGTCTACAATGTGAGGCAACGTGAAATTGGGTCATGGAAAGAAGGACCAAGTAACCTAGGAATTCAAAGGGAGCCTCGCTTCCAGTGGGGCTGGCCAGGAAATGTTTTCAGCACAGAGGAGGAGGCATCTGAGTTGGGCATGAAGCCACGAGTCAGACTGCAGAAGGCACAGATGGGGGGATGAGGCACTGCAGCAGATGGAATGGCATGAGCAAGGACAGAAGTAGAAAAGCGCAGGGAACAAACAGTGATCCAATTTGGCTGGACCGTGTGTACTGTGGGGTGGGTGGTGCTTGGGAGGTAAAGGTAAGCTGAGGTTAAATTTTGAAGGGTTTTGAAGGCACAGTTCACAAGGAAAAACTCCTTGGTAGGCAACTGAGGGAAGAGTGACCATCTTTATCAGAATGTATTTTAAAGCAACTGATCAGGCAGTGAGTGCGGTGTGGAATAGACGGGGAAGAGAGGAAGATGGGCAGTGACAGTTGATGTATTCCACACAGGAGATGGTCAGTGGGCTTCCCAGCAGACTGCACTGAACACAGAAGTTTGAAGGGTGATAGGGATTTCCCTGCGTGCCAGTTTTTATTAACCTATTTTTTTCTTCCCCTTTCTGGCTACAGGAGTCAGAAAGGCCGAACACCACCGAGGGCTTCACCAGTGCAAAATGCTAGAGGTGAATTCGAGGGAGCTACAGAATTTGAAGGGGTCAGAGGTGGACACTGAAATCTAGCTGCAGAGCTAGACTTCTAAATGCAGAAAAATAAGGCAGGCACAAACCATGTCAATTCGGAGAAATTCGAGGGTGGGAAGAGAGTCCTGCCAAACTGCCTAGAATGGAATTTTTTAACTTTGTGTTTTCTTTTTGTTGATAATCTAAAATAACTGTGAAAACATACTTTGGGCCTCCTTATAAAGGAGGAGTGCTTCTACTCTATTTTGGTTGCTTGCATTTTCTTATTGCATTAACACCAAATAGTACTATTTTAATTTTCATGGGCTAATGCAGAGAAGGCAGAGGAGGAATTAGTATAGAAATGACATATTTATGCCAGTTGAACGCCAAATGAAATCCTGCTGCACTAAATGAACAATGAGTTCTCAGTGGTTCTACTAAAGAAACGGGGAGTTGAGTCCATGATACCAAAACTGAACAGCACTAAAGACTCAGAGACCATTGTAATGAGCAAATAAGTCTTCTTAACTCAGTTTAGAATTTGGATTTCATTAGTTTGATCATTTTCTTGATATCTAATTTGTAAATATGTTTTGATTTTATAACTGTTTGCCATCTATAACCATCATGAGCTTAAACCTAGTTACATTTGCACAAATGTAAGTACCATTATCTTAAAAAGATATCAGTTAATTCGAAGAGGGGAGAATGAGTGAAAATGTTTTTTCATTCAAGTGGGCCCATGCATTACGAGTGTTTGGAAAACATGCATTTTGCCTTGTGGTTTGCTTTTATGGTAGAGGTATGGTGACTATTTGCTTAAATTGTCAAGGCAAAGAGGACACTCATATATTTATATTCTAAGAGTTACGCTTGCCCAATTTTCAAGCTGTAAACTTCCAAATTCATATACACAATAAAGAAGTTTTATTCACCACCTATTTGTCTGTGGCAATGAACTAATATATTTACTGTGTGATTTAACCAGACAGCCCCTCCTTTGCAGGCTATAAAATAACATACCCCCTCCTTTCCAGATTTTAAGAATGATTTTTAAGAATGTGTTTTCTAGAAGAAATTCTCCAATTTTTTTCAATTTTGTACTTATTCCATCCAGATTTTAAAAGCAGGTAGAATCAGACAACGTAAGATAATCTCATATATTTTTATGATACCTAAGCGGGCAAATAAAATCGGCATATCAGTCACCACTGGGATTATATTATTTTTAGCACGGCTGATGCGAAGTTAAGTTTAGTGGGATTCTCTATTACATTAATTGGCTACCAGTTCTGCTCCGTGTAATTAGCGCTACTATTCATATCTCAGCTCATGTGTGAATCTGGCAGCACTGTCAGCATAACACACCTGTTTTCCTACCCAGGATATCAACTGAGCAACAACTGACTGATATCCTGAATTACATTAAATACACTTAATAGTATTTCTGATATGTGTTCAAAGAAGACAGTACTGACATTTTTTCCTCATTGCTAATATCATATAAAGAAATACGTTATTTCCCATGAGATGAACAAGCTTTTAGCTAAGTTATCTTTAAACTATCTCCACAAGATATTCATCCCATTATCTCCATTGTATAGATTTGGGAACAAGGGTCAAAATGTCCAAAGTTTTAATATTCTTCAGTTTAGCACTTTCTTAAAGTGTCCTCCTTGTGAATAAACTCATAGTAAATGTTCCCAGCACGTGGTGGACAATTTAAAGAATGACCAGTTTTAGGGCAGGAAAAATCCATGGGGAATACTAGATTAGTGTTTACATGAAGATAAATGTTTAAAATAAGGCAAGTTTTTAAACATACTTAGCATAAATACGGGATCCAAGTAATACCAAATACTCACGAATTTCTAAATTAAAAAATTATAGGTTTGTATCTCATCTTTCGACTGTTAACAGTGTCCTCGCAGTCTCTTAACCGATTGCCACGCTTAGATGCCACGTCAGCTGGTCTACAGGTGAAAGGGGCATCGCATATTCAAGACTTGATACCATTTCCTCTTATTTCTCTAAGCAGCCAATTTCTACTCAGCTCTATTCCCTCTTCTGGAAGCACACTCAAGTAACTGTTCTTTCCGGATCCCTAATTTGTTTTATACAAAACCATCACAGCAGTTTCCAATCAACTCACTCTGTCCGTCTATACCAACTCTGCAAGATTCAGGAATCTGCTTTCCTAATGAGGGCAGCTTATTTTCAACCACACCAATATGTCCCTAGAATCATGATGAATAATCCTAAAATCCACCAGCTCCCTCTGCAATGGGAGTTAAGGCATCTCAAGGCCCCCTACAGCTCCAAAATGTCATAATGTTTTTTCCATCTACCTGCCTTAGTGCCAGAACATCATCATTAGTCCTAACCTCTGGGATGGAGCATTACACCCTGAACAACCCTATTAAAATGTGAAGGCAACATATTACTCCATTGATTATTAGGCAGAGGTGTGCAAAAGAACCATTTGGAGGAGCTTTTCAAAATATATATACTCAGCTTAGCCCTCCAGAAGGTGTTGCTCAGAAGGTGGGTCCAGGAGGAAAGCCACGTTGAGAAAGCACACTGGGCCACTCTGATGTTCATCCCAGATTCACATCTACTGCAGTAATTCCTCATTAAGCATCCAAACCTAATAGCATAGGTTCATCTTTTTTAAGTGTCGTGAAAAAATAAGATAAGAAATAGGGAAGTTTGATGGTGAGATGGCAGCTAGGAAAGGAAAAGTAGGCCAGAATGTTTTGCTTCAGGGAAAAAAAATCTGGGCCTCCAGGGGACAACATGAAGAAACTGGCCCCCGGAAGGAGCGTGGGGGATTGGGAGAGGTAAACGGAAGAAAAGTTTTGAAACTACTTCCTAATTTAACCAGAGACAGACTCCAGTATTGAAATTTCCAGGCTTAAGTTCTCTGTAACTGTGATAAACAGTTGGTGGTTCCTTAAAAAGTTAAACATAAAATTACCAAATGGCACAGCAATTCTATTCCTAGACATACACCCACAAGAATTGAGAACAGGTGTTCAAACAAATACTTATACATGAATGTTCAGAGCAGCACCATCCACGGGAGCCAAAGGGTAGAAACAACCAAAATGCCCATCAACCAATGAAGGAATAAACAAATACGGTATATCCATACAACAGAACATTATTCAGCCATAAAAAGCCATGAAGTATGATACTTGCTACAATAGGGATGAACCCTAAAAACATTATGCTGGGTAAAAGAAGCCAGACCCAAAAGGCTACATACTGTATGATTCCATCCACATGAAATGTCCATTACAACCCAATCCACAGAGACAGAAAGCAGGTTAATAGCTGCAAGGGGCTGGGGAAGGGGGCAGGCATCCACGGAAATGGGAAGTGATGCTAATGGGTACAGGGTTTCCTTTGGGGGTGATGAAAAAGTTCTAGAACTAGATGGTGGTGATGGTTGTACAACACTGTGAATGTACCTAATGCCACTGAATTGTACACTTTAAAATGGTTAAACAGGTCAATTTTATGACATGTGGATTTTAACACAATGTTATTAAGTGCTTTAGAAGTAGGCCTTCTTTATTCAAACCCTGCTACCTCCTACAGGAACTCTGAAGAAATGCACTTGTCAGTGAGCTTCCCATGAATCCGGTGGTGCTTCTGCCGCCCTTTGCCACCTTCTACGTTGAATTCACAGAAAGTGCTGAGCAGGTGTGAACAGGAAAAACTGGTCAAGCGAAGTATCTCAAGTTACCCTGTGCCTTAGGTGAGGAGATGAGTAGAGGAACGTGACAAGAACATTAGAACAAGTGTGGGTCCCTAAATGTCACTGGGCTTTAGGTCACTAAACCTCACCCTCTCTCTGGAAATTGCATAGATTGGCAGGCGATGACTACAGTATGTGCCCTGAAATTTAAACCCAACCCAACAGAAGGGAGGATTCCAAAGCAGACAAAATGCCGAAGAAAATTCCCATCGAGGCAGGCGCCGTCTACATCCTTACAGGGTCAGCAAGGAAACAACAGTGCTGTGACTCCTTTACGCTGCCTAGCTCTGCCTTATTCCACATCTACAATGCAGAAATGTGAGAAATGAAGCTATTTTCTGGGGAATTTGGAGAATTCCCTAACTACCTAATTACTGGCCTCCAAAGTATTCAGCTATGAGACTTGAACAGTGGAGGAAAATATGTTTCTCTAGGGGGAATTCATCTTCTGATTATAGATACAGACAGTCCCTCATGCCACTTCTCTGTGGCTGCTCTCTCTGGGTTTACAGTCACCAGGTCTTCGATGCATAGCTCATCACAGTTGATTATCTTTGTTCTCAGTTTAGATAACTTAGATAAGCAGAATGCATTGCCTAAGTACACACAGGAGTAGACATAAGCAAAAGGAAAGAGGAAAATTCTCTAGGTAGAATTCAGGTTTTCTAAACACATTTGAAGAGAGTGTTGGATGAAAGGTCATTCAACATGTTTACAAAGACTGCTTTAGGGTGACAGGATATTGGTAAGACGTGGCTATTTTTCCTTTCTCTTTTTTTATATATTCCTCTATTTCTGAATTTTCTGCAGTAGTTACCTATTTGTTATTTTTAACGTTATAAAAGAAAAAGTACCATTTTATTTTTGGCCTAATGTTAAGTAAAAGTATGTGCAGATGCAAGCCCAAGCAGACTATGGTTTGTAAAGGCCTTTTCCCACCAAAAGGAACCAGCTCATTCTACATCTACGGCATGAAATATGCCAAATAAACCTGGAACGTTTTGTCCAACTAGAAAGCAAGAAAACTATTAAAGACTATCACGATTGTCAAAAGGGCCCAGGAGCCAACTTGAAAAGGATTGCACAGCAAAAGATGGAACAATTTGAACATTAATATTAATTATAACTTCAATGAATTAAAACACATCATATATTAAAATAATTACTCATCGGCTACCTTTGGCAAATGCTAGGGAATGAATTCAATACTCTGAAAACTGGTAAACAAAAAGAAAGAATCAAGCATTTATCTTACATTTTTCTTTCTTTTTTTCTTTTTTTTTTTGGTTGCACGGCTTGTGGGATCTTAGTTCCCCAACCAGGAACTGAACCAGGCCCATGGCAGTGAAAGTGCAGAGTCCTAACCACTGGACGGCCAGGGAATTCCTATCTCGCCTTTCCTATACTAAGTCTACTTGAGGATAACCAAACAGTTGATGAGGAAAAGTATTTATTTTTAGAATCATTCCAGCTTATAAATTAGGAAGGAATCTGGAATTAAATTATCATTAGTTTGCAAGCCTGATAAACTAGAGTGAATGTGGGAAATTATCATCAATGGCTACTAATATCACCAAAAGAGGTAGATATGTGCCCCCTACCACAAGCAGACACCACCACCTATAAAGAAAAGTCTCTAGAGCTAACTTCCAGTTTCTAATAAATATAGGGGAAAGAGCATTTCATTGAACGTTAAACTTGAGGGTGCAATCAGCAAAATCAAAAATGTGGAAAACTATACAGAACAAACAACCTAGCTTCTTCAATGAATATATACAAGGGAAAAAAATTAGAGAAGGGGAGAGCCTAAAAATTAAAAGAAATTAAGAGTCATATCAACCAACTGCAATGCAACCAATTCTTATTTGAATTCTGATTTGACTAACTGTAAAAAAAAAAAATTCATGCCATCTGGAAAATGTGGCCACTGAGTAGCTATTTGATGATAATAAGGAACTATTATTAATCTTTTAGGTATGAAATGTGATGATGTTGTCTTAAAAGAGTTCTCACCTTTTAGAGATACATACTGAAATATTATAAACAGAATGATTTGATGTCTTGGAGTTGCTTCAAAATGATCCATCTGCAGTTGGCAGCAGGATTTGCCATGAGTTGAAAATTGATCAAGACAGGTGATAGGAATATGGGTCTTCTCTGTACTAGGTCTTCCATTTGTGTAAAAATAATAAAAAGTCCAAAATCCCAGATCATCTACGAATATCCCCAAACTATCCACCTAAGATTTAAAAGTACCTTCTTCCTCTGGATGAATATTAAGGCTTAGAAAGAAACACCTGACTATTTTATAGCTAAATAGAGAGACATCACAGGACTGGAGGAGAGGCGGCCAGGTTGAGCTTGGCACTGCTGAGCAGGCCAGTGGAACGTACATTTCAGTCCATGTCTTTAAAGGGCTAATTTTTCAGAGTGAGTTCAACATTAATTTTCTGATCAACCTAGGGGCAGTGATGTAAAGCTTCTGTTTCATCCTTCTACTTCTTAACACAAATACCTCATGGAATTTCAGAACCAAGAGTTGGAAAACGGGGGAATATTATTTCAAAGGATCTTGACAGAATTTCTCATAGAAACAGAACTGTCTTTTGTTAAGCAAAGTATCTTGATGAGCCATTTAGGTATAACAATGGTGATAATCTAGAAGAACAGAGTAAAAGAGAGAAATAAATATCTTTTTCTATTTTTGTTAAAATGAACAGCCTCTGAGGGGTGAGTGGCGGGATGCATGGACGGGGAAGGAACCCAGCATTCCCGAGCAAAGGCTTTTTAAGGAAAAAAGATTGCCCATGAAGAAGTCATCAGTGCTAGCCATGACTGTTGGGCTATTTAGAACAGAGATGGCTAAATTTCAATTTTGAAGTATCTGTGGTGCTGTTAGGTGATGTGACCCCCCAATCTTCCATTATTGCCAAACCGTAAGTAAAAGCAACTGCCCGCACAGCCATACGTGGGTAGTTATTGGAAGAGAACCAAAGGCAAGGCAGCTGCTGTTTATATTGAGCCGATGTGGGCAGAAGGAGGAGACAACCAAAGAAGAGGAGCTGTGTGTTCAGTGGAATCAGAGAAACACATCGCTGGGGGTATGGATGTCCCTCAGGAATTCTCAGATACGGGGCCGGGCGGTAGGAAACCTAGGAGTAAAGGCTTGAGACAGTTCATTTGACTCTTAAAAAAAACCATAAATATATAATAAAGGATGACTCCACAGGCTGGAAGATTTGGGGATATCTACGATGCTAACACGGGGAGAACAGTTAGAAGACAATTCAGACCACCAAGCTCTGTAATCCTATGATGGTATTTCTGGGAAAGATCCCAGAGATCACCCAGAAGAGCAGTTTTGAACTTGGTCCACAAAGCTCCTGGTTTCTCAGAGGTGGCTCAGGGGCTTCCAGAAGGGGCATGGATTAGGGTCCAAAATCCTTGATTAATCCAGAAGAGTTTATTCGATATTACTTATTAGGATTCCACTTTGGATCTTATTTTTTAGAAAGATTTTTGCTGCTAAAAAGAAGAAAAAGGGGGGCTTCCCTGGTGGCGCAGTGGTTGAGAGTCCGCCTGCCGATGAAGGGGACACAGGTTCGTGCCCCGGTCCGGGAGGATCCCACATGCCGCGGAGCAGCAGGGCCCGTGAGCCATGGCCGCTGAGCCTGCGCGTCCGGAGCCTGTGCTCCACAACGGGAGAGGCCACAGGAGTGAGAGGCCCGTGTACCGCAAAAAAAAAAAAGAAAAAAGAAAAAGGCATTGATATTATCTAACCGCCTCATGTTACAGAAAGGCAGAGAATTAAAAAATGCTAAGGAACTTGCCTACCATCACATACCAGAGCAGACATTAGAATCCAGTTCTTCTGATTCCCAGTCCACTCTGTCCTCCTCTTGACTGAGAAGCTAACAAGGGTGCCCACGGGAAATGGATGTACACTCAGGGCTGGACTGGCCTCTGCAGCTTTATGGGTTCTCGGCATCACACAGAAGTCACTGTAGGCCAGGAATCCGGAGTCTTCTCCACGGCATAAACCAGGTGGTGGAGAAAGGCTTGCTTACAGGCTAGAGGAGACCTCTGCCCTCTCTCTTCCTGCAGCAAATATCCATCTAATTCTGTTTCGAGGCCTTGCAGAAAGCCTGAGGCTGAGAGAAAAGTCCCAATTTCATCGATCTGCCTGTTTTGTTCCCACTCCAAGAGACAGTCTGAGCTGCCTTCCCTTGCATTGCCCCAATTTGTTTTCCTCCCAGGTTTTCTGAGATATAACTGACATACAACCCTGTATAAGTTCAAGACGTACAGCATGACTTGACCCTAATCTAACAGAGTCAACTACCATCTCTCCACCAAATTCTATCTTGAAAGCCAAAGATGAAATTTCAGGAAAGGCTCAGGCATAATGGAAGGAAGACAAAAGTGAGAAAGAAAACTCCCAGGTCGAAAAGACAGTTCTACCAATTAGCTGTGTAGCCAGAGGTAAATTAATTAACTCTTCATCTGTAAAATTATTCTAATAATACTTACTTCATAGGGGTATTGCATAAGGATTAAATGAAGTAAGCCACTTAAAACATCTACCCCAGGACATGTTAGTCATTCAGCAAATACTGGTTGGATTCTTTTTCACATTTTAATTCAACCTCACAAAGAAGCACTACAGTACTCTCTTGGTACACAGCAAAGGCAAGAGGACCAGGGGCAGCCAGAAAGGTCTTGAAGACATATTTCTTGTCTATGACTGAATTCTGGATGTTTTTCCTAGGACACTGCTGTGTCCACAGTAAAAACCAAAGTTGTTTCCCTCCAGAACATATGATCTGAAAAAAGTGGCGGAGTTTTTTTATGTGGTCACAGTTGACTGTCTGCCCAGGCCGTTCTTCTCCTGGTGGTCTCTTGGGATTCAGGGAAAATGCTGGCATCTCAGAAAATATTTTAGTCTGCTGGTTCAAGTTTGTCGAGGGAGTCAGCCACACAGAGCCTCCACAGCAGGTGAATCCAACCAAGTCTGAAGGAAACTCAGCTGCCTCCATTCACACAAGACCAGTGGGCCTTCAATGCCCCCTGGCAGCAGCAACTCCATCCTCTCATCCTTCCCTTCCACCTTCCCAGGTCCCATTACAGGGTTCTTCCTCAACTGCACGTGCTCAGTTAGTTCACGTACCTAATTTAAATAGTAGCCGGAAATCCCCTGCAGTGGAAGAACTGCCCCATCTCCCTGTGATGCACATCCAATAGCCCACTTGTCTCGTGTGTAGCTATTCTGTAACCTTATACATAGTCCCCTGTCCTGCTCTCAGATGACAGTCATCCTTTCTAATCACAAACTCACTGTTTTGAATCAACTAAAGGCCTGATTTGAATAGTTTTCCTAGAGTTTCACCTAACTTGCAACACTCAAAGCAGCTTCAATTTATAAGCACAAGCTCAAGAGAAAAAAATTGCACAAAAGTTGAGACACAATGATTGCATCCATCAGCAACTGTCACAATAATGCTAAGTCACAAACCAAGGAGAACTCAGTGACTACACCACAAGGCTCTTCTCCAGGCTGGAAGTCAGGTGGGACAACTCTATTCCACAAGCGCTCATCCCGGGTCCCTGGCTGAGGAGGCAGCCGCCCTTATCAGGGAAGAGGCCAGAGACTCCCAGAGGTTCATGTGGACACACACGAGGTATCTAAAGGCCTAGAACCAGAACTCACACACTGTCATTTCCTACTATATTCCTTTAGCCAAAGCAGGTCACAATGCCAAGTCCACAGCAGTAGAGTAGGAAGTAGATTCCTCCAGTGGAGGCATTCAGGGGTAAGAGAATGAACATGTGCTGAACGATGGTCTAACCCACAACACCTATGTACATGCCAGCTCTTTATTCCCTGCATGCTCAACATTCCCTGCATCTCAATACTAATATCTTCCTTGCCCAGAGTTAGAAGTCAGATAACACAACACTTCCACGAATCAGGAAGTTGTCTATCACAACAAAACCTGCATGAGGTCTAATCACTGTTGCCTACTCAGCATTAGGTAAGAGATTTGGACTAAGCCTTTCTGCTAGTTGTGTGTAGCAATCACTAGAAATAAATGTATGTATAAATGATGTGTAGTTTAAACACACACACTCACAAACCACAGACATTTTTGCAAACCCGCCAGTGCCATGGGGAACCTCCAGCCTGCGGTCTGGCCTCTCATGTGGAGTTTCACTTGAGTATTTACTTTGGAATTTGATAAACACAGCTATTCACAGGGCCATCTACCACAGAAACGCAACTTCTTCTGTAGGAACATCCTCTATTCATTCTGCAAGCTAAATCCCTGCCGTTTCCTAAGGATCCCACAGAATGGTCGTTACGCATTGCATGCAATTTGGAATAGGGGG
>NW_020837951.1:38821351-38851263 GCF_003676395.1 Aethalodelphis obliquidens | reverse complement strand
TTTTTTTTTTTTTTTTTTGCGGTGCGCGGGCCTCTCACTGTTGCGGCCTCTCCCGTTGCGGAGCACAGGCTCCGGACGTGCAGGCTCCGGACGTGCAGGCTCAGCGGCCATGGCTCACGGGCCCAGCCGCTCCGCAGCATGTGGGATCTTCCCAGACCGGGGCACGAACCTGTGTCCCCTGCCTCGGCAGGCGGACTCTCAACCACTGCGCCACCAGGGAAGCCCACTTTTTCTGCTTTTGCTACCAAATTACATCTTAAGGTCTAGAAAAAAGAATGAGCAACAGGCTGACCCGGAATTAACCTCAGAACTTGCCTATTATTTAACTTTTTGTTGTAATGTTGAAGGAGAACAACCATGTCTGTCCCCTTTCTATGTGCTCAGAATTTAAGCTAAGAGAGATTTAGCAGGAGACCTGATAGGAAGTGGAACACCAATCTGGAAGTCCCAGAAGAGACCACACAAAGTAGCAGAAAGTGCCCCAGCTCTGTAATCAGACAGATGCTGGTTTCCATCCAGACTCTGTTCCTTCCTTTGTCATCAGGCAAAATTGCTTAACGAAACGCTGTTTAAGTTACTATTTGCTGCATAACAAACCACCTCAAAACTCAGTGGTTTAAAATGACAACCATCTGACCATAGTCACAGTTTTGTGGGTCTAGAATTAGAACTGTGCACAGCAGGGACACACTGTCTCTGCACCACAATGTCTGTGGCCTCAGATAGGGTAGCACAGAGGGCTGGGAATGATTGGGATGACCCGACTCTGGACATAGGCTGGGGCCTGGATTCTGGCTTTGGTTAGTCTTTTTGGTTCTTCTCCAAATAGTATCTAATGGGGCTGGAATGTCCAAGATAACTTCTGGGCTAAGATGGCTAGAAAATTGGTGTTGGCCAAGTATGCCTGTCAGTCTGTCTGTCACCCTTCCTCTCTCTCCTCCTCCTCTTTCTTTCTCTTCTCTCTTTGTCCCTCTCCCTCTCTTTCATTCCCTCTGTCCCTCTCTCCTTCCTACTCCCTCTCCCCCCCACCCAGGTAGCCTCTCCACATGGCTGACTTGGGCTTACTCAAAGCATGACAGTCTCAGAGTACTTGAACTTCTTACATGGCAGCTAGAACAAAAGCAAAAGCTATCAGGTCTCTTAAAGTGTAGACCCAGAGCAGGCAAGGTCACTTCCACCACACACTATTGGTCAAACCAGTCTCAAAGGCCAATTCAGATTCAAGGGAGGGGAGAACAATACCTAACCTCTTGATGGAAGGGTGGCAGAGAATTTGCAGCCATTTTTAATCCACCACAGATTCAATTTCCTCATGTGTGAAATAAAGGCAACAACCATAGCAACAAGTTGTTCTGAAATGAAAATATGACTGTTTTGTAGATGAAATGTTTTTAAAATATTCGACATTTAGGTAGCATTTCAAATGGTAGCCTTTATTACCAAGAGAGTTCGTTTGGACAAGAGAACATCTAAAACTCCCAAGATCAGATGTCGGTCTTACTGATGTGAAGGAATGAGAGAAGAAAACTTTCTAGAGATGTAAACGTATATCCAAGATATAATATAATGTATAATAAATGATCCCCATTCTGTTGTTTCCTTCTGATTTGTTCCTATTATTATTAGCCTTCTATTGTTTTCATGGCTCAGATGAATCTAATATCCATTTCTTATGGGGGAACAGAAAACCACTATGGTGGAATTGTACTATAATCTGGGGCGGGGGGCGGGGGGACAGATGAGGAATATACTGATGGTGAGAGCCGATGCTTAGAAAGAAGTCCTGTTGTTGGAAACTGCCCATGTATGCCAAGCCTTCTTCTACAGTCATACAAAGCACAAAAAGAACTGACCTCCTGCAGAGATAGACTCTCCCCTGGGTTGTGGACCAGGCATTGCAGAGCAGAGAACAGGAGTCTTAGAGAAGAGAACTTGAGCTGAAATCCCATCTCTGACCCTTGCCACAGAAGACAAGTTCCTTACCCCTCTGTACCGCCTCTTCTTTAATACAGGGGTACACAGTATGCGGTATGGTAAACCACGTACCAAACTTCCCTCTTTCAGGACCTAGCCATGTCAGTGGACACAATTACTGAATGCCCCAGACTTTGCATGCATTCTCTACTTTAAACTTCCTGTCCCCCTAAGTGCATTCATACTGACAGCACGAGTGGCTTTTGTTTTGGGTTGGAGGATTAACTCACTTAGGCTGGAGGTGACTTGAGAAATCTGAGCCTCCAGGGAGGGAGGCACAGCCAGGAGTCCTGGGACCCCTCGAGAAGGTGGGAGCTCTCCTTTTGCTACAAACAGCCTCTCTTGAACATTTGGTTTCCTGCCTCTCACCAAGGCGATGGGATGGTCTCGTGAGACGCTGGTGTCTATTTCTCCCCCTCCGTTTCCTCAAACCATTTCCATTTGGCCTCTAGCCCCAACAGTCCATCAGAATGTCTCTCTCTAATGCCACCAATGATACACACGTTCATAAAGAAAACAGATGTTCTTGCCTTCATCCCCCTTGACCTTGTGCAGCAGCATTTGGCATGGTTGGCTTCTCCCTCCTTTTTAAAACACTCTTTCCTTCAGTCCGAGTGACCACTGTTTATTTTTCATACCAACAACTCCACCTCATTCTCCTCACAGGTTCACCCTCCTCTACCTGACAATTAAATTTTACAGTCCCTCCAAACCTGGTCCTGTGTCCTCTCCTCTTCTCACTATGTACTCCTTGTCTCCAGCCCTCCCATCCATAACTCTCCCACAGTAGCCTGCTAATGGCACAAGCATGGACATCTCTAGTCTAGACCACACTTATGAACAATTCCTGATAGGTCTCTCAAAGGCACTTGAAACCCCAAATGTCCAAAGCTGAATCCATGATCTTCCCCCACAAAGCATGGTCTTCCTCCAGGACATCATTTCTCCATTTATGAAACCACCATCTGTACAGTTTCTCAAGCTGGGAAAACTAAGTCATCCTTGATAGATCGCATTACTTCCAAGCTATCAATTTTATCTCTGAATTTTTAATCTGTCAACTTCTCTCTATCTCTACTAAATCTCACCAAGACTAATGCAATAGAGTAGTAGCTATTGTATTTCAATCAGTATTTTTAAAACTGAAAACCATTAGTAGACTGTGAAATAAATATAGTAGATGGCAAACAGTACATTTTTAATGAGATAGACTAGTCTAGATAAAACAAAAATATGAGAATGCATCCCCACAAAGAGGGTAAGTCTCTTAACACTTAACTTCTAGAGTGTGTGTGTGTGATGTATACTAGATCACAATGTAAAATGTATTTTTAAAACGTATAAAGAGGGGCTTCCCTGGTGGCGCAGTGGTTGAGAGTCCGCCTGCCGATGCAGGGGACACGGATTCGTGCCCCGGTCCGGGAAGATCCCACATGCCGCGGAGCAGCTGGGCCCGTGAGCCATGGCTGCTGAGCCTGCGCGTCTGGAGCCTGTGCTCCGCAACGGGAGGGGCCACAACAGTGAGAGGCCCACGTACCGCAAAAAAAAAAAAAAAAATGTATAAAGAAATTAACAAGGGATCACCTGCAAAAACTGTTTGACAGCCACTGACACAATCCATTCTGGCCTTCCTGCAAAATATTCTCTACAAGGCAACCAGAGTAATTCTTTCAAAACACAAATCTGATGTCAGCTTCTCCCGCCACTAACCACCAAGGAAGGTCACCCTCCAGCCCCAACCCAATCTGGAATACATTTGCCTCTTCTTGTGTGTTCCAGTTTCATGGGTTTTCTTCCAGCTCCTTCTGATTTCCACGTTCCCTCCTATCACAGGAAAAATTCCTAAGCTGTTTGCTTTGCCTGTTTCCTTCCCTTGATTGCCTAGTTAGCCCCTACTATGCACCTGCCCTCATACACTAGAACACATTTGCCCTTTTACATGTTTTTATGAAAGTTCGGTCAATGGACGTCTTCCTCACTAAACTTGAAGGTCAGTGATATCAAGGACTATGCTTTTACTCATCGTTATATCCCCAGCACCTATCTTATAATAATATAATAAATTAAGATTTATTAATATTATAAAGCTGGATGTGAATGCCAGGGCTGATACTTATTAGTTGTGTGAGACCAAGTTATTATCTTCACTGAGGTTCGGTTTCCTAATCTGTAAGATAGGGATGATAACACCTTTCTGGGTTACTGTGAGAATTAACTATGTCTAAAGTACCCTGCATGTAATAATGCTTAAATTATTGTTTGATAAAATGAATCCATGATGTAATTTCCCAAAGGATCCAGTCTCCCTGGTACTAAGATAATCAATCTTAGTGTTCATCAGTTTCTACCTTTAATTTTAACCTACCTCCTCAACTTGTGTTCGTTAGGGTGAGCTGTTCACTGTTTCTTTTAGATAGGGCAGCCACATCCAAGTAGACGCATTTGATTGGCTAGCTCAGTAGCTCCCGAGCTTTTGCTAAATTCACAAGCAACACCACACAGATTAACACTGATTTGACCTTTACTTACATCATTTTTCCTCCTCAGATCATAATTTCCTTGAAGCAGGGGCCATGGGCTCCATTTTGTACATATTTTACAATTTTCCCAGCAGGAGGATGAAAGGTAGCCTGGCATATTAGAAAAAGTGCAAGTTTGGTACTCAAATGGCCCCTTCATTTTACCACTTATTAGCTGGTGACCCTCAGCTAATCTCTTAAATCTCTATAAGCCAGTGGTTCCCAAACATGGTTGCACATTGGAAACACCTGCCATTTGTGTTTGTGGTTTTTTTTTTTTTTTTTTTTTGGCTGCATTGGGCCTGTTGCTGCGCACGGGCTTTTTCTAGTTGCAGAGAGCAGGGGCTACTCTTCATTGCGATGCGCGGGCTTCTCACTGCAGTGGCTTCTCTTGTTGCGGAGCACGGGTTCTAGGCATGCAGGCTCAGTAGTTGTGGCGCACGGGCTTCGTTGCTCCGCGGCATGTGGGATCTTCCCGGACCAGGGTTCAAACCCATGTCCCCTGCATTGGCAGGTGGATTCTTAACCACTGCGCCACCAGGGAAGTCCTGTGTTAGTGTTTTTTTAAAATACTAATGCCTAGCTTTTATCCCCAGGCATTCTGATGTACTGGGTATGGATTGCTGCCTAAGCACTGGGATTTCTGAAAGCCCCCCAAGGGATTCTACAGCTAAGTTTGGAAATCACTGCTCTAAACTACAAATTCCCTCATCTATAAAACAGTGGTGAAAACTGTCCCAATTATAAACAGTTAATGAGACATTTTAACAAGATCAAAGATGGTAAAGGGTTTGGCATAAGTGCTCTGAGAATAACAGTTATCCTTGTTAGCTGGTGGTGGTGGAAGTCGTGAGGCATCAGATGATGAAGATTCACGAGGACTCTCCCAGCCTAGCTAGCGATGTAGCATATTTAGATCCCTTTAAATGTCAGCCCATTTTCTATTTCTATGCATCTGGAACTTTTTCTGACTTGTAGAGAGCACCTCATTGCAGAGGCATCTTTTGTTTGGATTTACCTGCAAGTGACATGCACACTAGACTTTCCCACCTCGTGTAGCAAAGAGACAACACGTCCTATGAGTCTAATAACTAACCAGAAAAACTTTTGTGGGGCCTTCAAATTTTACAGGGCTAAGTTAAACACGTGAGGAGAAAATTTTGGTATCAAGTTGCATCAGAGCCTTTGAAACTATTTTGGGTCAGCTACACAGCAGAAGTTTGGGCCTGGCAGAGAGCCCTAAAACTGAGCCAAAAATAAACCAAAGACCATTATAAAAATGTTGTAAGTGCCAAATGCATGAGATGCTAAAATTGCAACATAATGGAGTAAAAAATTACAAAAGAGGCTTTCCAATGGTGGTACTGAGTGTCCCAACCCAGAGGGAGAAAGTTCAGGGGAGAAGTCTGGAGAGTGAACCCAGCCCTTGGAAATTAGCCTTGCGGAAAGTGATGACCGCCCCCATCCAGGCTATTCACAATTTATTACCCATCAGGCATCAAGAGCATTGCTTTCTTCCCCCTATCGGAGAGCATAGGCTGAACAGTCAGGATACAGGAAGAGTTTTCATAAAAATTAATTGGGCCACTCAGCTTTTCCTTGTATTCAGCAAATGCGCCTCCATTTGCCCTTCTCCTGGCCTGGACACGGTCTTCCTGCTCTTCTCTCACATCCAGCCGGCCATTCCACGATACACTCGGGCGCATCCACTTGTTATTTATCGTCTTATTTTCCTGAGCTCCAGAAGAGGTGGTGATTTATTCTCGGTACGGGCCTGTGGTGGAGGTTTTCAGGAAGGGTGGCAGCAAGCACTGGGCTTCTTCCTCCTGGCTCTGCCCCGCCTGCCACTCTCAGCCTGCACTGCCCAGTCCATCCCCCCCTCCTTTCCCCCAATTAGGAACTGCTACCAATTGTACATGGACAGATTTATGCATGGCTGGGGACCAGCTAGTCTCCCACTGATTGTCTAAAAGAAGAGTATGTTCTGTGTCAAAAATCCTTTGCACGGAGTCCAACTGTTTTCTTGGAAATAGCTTCTTTGACCCAGGCCCATAATTTTTTTTAGGTTTGAATTTTATGGGCCTGATGCAAAGTCTGTCAACATTTTCTTTGTGAGACTTATTCAGGATACAGCATATTTTTGAAATGTGCAAAAGTTTGGGGATATTTCTGTCATCCAGTGCCAAGAGAATGTACTGGAAAAGAAGAGGGCGGGAGAGGCAGAGGAGTAGGCTTAATGACCACTTACTAAGGGATTTTTGAACACCAAGGCAGAAATGATATTCTAGTAAATTTTTGAAGTAGCTTGATATTAAAACAGCAGAGTCCCTAATGTTGTCCTTGTTCGGGTGACCCCACCCCTCCCAACCCCCCCCACCTCGGTGAGGCCATCAGGACTGCTAAGATCCAGAGAATGGTTTAATTGGCCCAGAGCTGCGCCATTTCTTCCCATATGACCCCTGGCTGAGAAGATCAAGGTGAAGAAAAGGGTCGGCAACACAACTGTGCATCAGACCCCAACCTTAATTTTCCCTGAAGATTCACCTTTCTCACATATGTTACAATGTACCTTTGGATGCGCTAACAATAGGGTGGGCAGTGACCTTGACTGATTTCAGATGGATGAGGACTATTTTAACCTAGTCACACAATGGAGAACTATATGGTCTTGATATGCATGTGATACCCCCTCATGGATAGGAAACAAAATATGAAAAATTAAGGGTTGCTCACATCATCATTCCTTAAAACTCCATCGGATGTTTTATCAACGTGCAATGTTTAAGAAAAGCCCAAACATGTCACACAGGCCCACAGCTTCTTGATGTCATCAGCAGAGATCTAGAAGTCTGTGCAATGAAATAGTGAAGAAGTTTTTTCTTCCATGTCCCATCCCTTCCCCATGTTCCCTTTTCCCGTCTTCAGGGGTTACTGCCTCCTCTGCAACAGTAACCTTCTCTGTAATCATAAGGAACTTTACATTTCATTATTAATTTTATTCTTACCTTTGGAACTCCATTCTCATTCTTCTTTTCCTGTCACCTATCCCACTCTACCCTAATTGGGCTATTAAGATTGCTGCCTGGCCCTCTGCACCTTCCCTGAGATACCCAAGCTTTCCCCTCTCTAGGCCTTTCCTGACCCCTTGCCACTCCATCAGAGCATACCACTCCCGACCACTGGTTTTAAACTGTTCCAGTCAGAGTAATTTCATTAAGATCAGAGCTAGGTGCACATGTCTGCATATATGTACGCATACTTATATGTGCATGAGTAAATAATATTCTGTTGTTTAAATATTCAGTAATACTTCTGGTTTCCAGTTTTGTGTGTAAGGCGCTTGGACGTTACCATTCCATCTGAACAACAAGTAAAAGCTGAACAGACTGAAAAATCAACACTCTTCTTGGATCCACAAGAGAAAGGAAGACACAGGCAAACCACTGCCCCCAAGACTGGAGAGACAGACATGTGAATACAGTGTCAGGATCTAGTTCATGTGCTTTATACATAGTAGCTCACTTGATCTCTCAGACCTAGTGAAGTGGTTGTTATCATCCCCAATTTAGAGATGGGGAAACAGACACAGAGGTATTCAGATACTTTCCCTATAGCAACACAACTAGCAAAGTGGATGAGTCAAGTTTTGAGCTCATGCAGTCTAGCTCCAGAGTCTATGTCGTAACTATTATACTTGACTACCTCTCTAGAGTCTAGGACAATTTCCAAATTGGTGCACAGAGCATGGAAGATATATTTCTAGACAATTCAAATCACACCATTTGGCAGATGTGTCTTATTCCCCTAAAACACACAATGATTTTGGTGTGCTTCATATTGGGTCTATAGGTAATTCTTTGGGGTCAATTTGGTACCCTGAACCACATAAGCCATTATCAAAGAGAAGGCATAGGGACTTCCCTGGTGGTCCTGTGGTTAAGAAACCGCCTTCCAATGCAGGGTACGCAGGTTCAATCCCTGGTCAGGGAACTAAGATCCCACATGCCGTGGGGCAACTAAGCCCTTGAGCCACAACTAGAGAGCCCGGGTGCCGCAACTACAGAGCCCACCCACCCTGGAGCCCACATGCCACAACAAAGAGCCCGCCCACCGCAACTAAGACCTGATGCAGCCAAAAATAAATAATTAAATTTTTAAAAAAGAGAGAAGGCATACCTCTTAAATGGTATGTCAAACTGAGGTATTGCTTACCTGGTGTGGTAGAATGATTCACACTAACTTTGAGACCCTGTAGCAGTAGTAGTAGTAATAGTAGCAACAGCAGCAGCAGTAGTAGAAATACAAACACTACTACCACTAATAACAACAATAGTAGCAAAGTCATAATAGCACTTTGTTGATCAATTATTACTTACTATCTTGCTTAGTGTTTTCATATTCATTATATTTGTTAATCCTCACCAAACCCTCTAAAATGGGTATTATTAACCTCATTTTACAGGTGAAGAAACTAAGACTGATAGAAAGGATTAGTAAATTCTGTAAGATCACAGACGAGTAAGAGGATGAGGTTTGAACCCAAGTCATAGCCCCAGGCTGCATGACCCTTTATTGCCAATTTAATCTTCAGATAAGTTTGTTCTCCAGTAAAATGAGAGACGTTGAATTCCAAGATGGCTTCTAGCTCCACAGCGGAAAGGACTGAATACCATTGAAGAGATATAAAATTGGGTCTCGGTAGAAAAGTAAATAGAGGTGGGATGATTTGAATAGATAAAGAAGAGATGAAAGATAATCTAGTTTCACGGAAAGGATATAAAGCATTTCTGCCCAAAAAAACCTCATCTCTGGACACTTAGGAACTCAGATGTCAAGGTGACCAAAGGCTAGAGTAGCCAGACTCTATATCAGAGAATAGATTCTCAGAGAGCTGAATACGGAGGAAACAGCATGATGTTGGAAGTTAAGGTTCACCAAACATTTGGGCTCTGTACCAATATTTACTCACAATTTCTTCTGTATATAAATTTATTTTAATAAAACATATGAGCCGGATTTGAGAAAAATATTATGTAGAAGAGTTTTAAATAATATGCAGATAAGGCAAAAACAATAAAGCTATTATATACAACTGACTTTAGGAACACTGCTAGTCTAGAACTCAGTCTGATACTCACTAGATATGAAACAACAAAGCTCTCCAAGCTTTAATTTTCCCAGTAATAAATATGAGAGTTAAGCTAGAAATTCCTAAATATCTCTCACAGCTCTAGTGAAGCTTCACTTTTAAAAGCTGTTCCTAAATAAATTTTAAAACATAACCACATTAGATTTCCTTACACCCTTCATTAATTCAAGTGGGCCAGCCCCCCCCCCCCAGAAATAGCCAACAGTCATATTTAGGTTAAAAATGGTTTGACCTACTTTGCTGAGTATCTCCAATCCTGAATGGTTATCTGTCTGTCTGAAGTAGTTTAGGAGAATGATTCTGAATTTCCTTCTCAATCTCATTTTAAATTCACATAACAAATTTCAAAAGAGAATGATGCAGAGCCTTCCAATTTTTAAAGGGCAAAATTAAGATATCTCCACCCTGTATTCCTCCTTGAAATTACCTAAAAGCAAGACATTTGACAGGTAAAAAGGCAAACCTCAGCTAGAATGAAACCTGTAACTGAGAACCAAATTGTATGAAAAAGAGTCCCCAAATTTAGCGAATAGTAGACGAGAGCACAGAACAATGCTGAGGGGACAACTGCACCTGGAGGTCACAGAAAACAAAGCAGACGGTGCCCTTTAAGGCAGAAGCAACAGAGTAAGATGTGCAGTGACGGTGGGACCTTCCCTGGATACTGCAGCCAAGAATAACAAGAGAGACCAGGATAAAAAAGTAACACATAGACTTGCCATCATTCCTTGAAAGAATATGTTACTGAGACGGGAGAGAGGAGCAGTTCTAAAGTTTGAGGAGATGTTAAACTCTGTCATCCTCAGAGATAGAAGCATCAGCTAGCTGACATTCAAAACCCTAAATCATAAGGAGTTTTACTGTGCACCAGGCAAGGCCTCCTGCTACCCCAGAACACTACAAACATAAAACACCCTCAAATATCTGGTTCGTCATTCAAAGATGAGTGATAATAAAAAGGAATTAGCAGGCTTCCCTGGTGGCGCAGTGGTTGAGAGTCCGCCTGCTGATGCAGGGGACACGGGTTCGTGCCCCGGTCCGGGAAGATCCCACATGCCACAGAGTGGCTGGGCCCGTGAGCCACGGCCGCTGAGCCTGCGCGTCTGGAGCCTGTGCTCCGCAACGGGAGAGGCCACAACAGTGAGAGGCCCGCTTACCGCAAAAAAAAAAAAAAAAAAAAAAAAGGAATTAGCAACAGATCTAGTCAAAGATACTACAGTAAAATACAAAAGAAAAGAAACAAAACTAAGCACATCATAAAAAATATTACAATGAAGCAGATAGAAATATCAAACACATATCCAGGATCTCAGAGAATTAAATAGAACAAATGTCATTTTAAAACAAGAGCATGAAGAAAAGATACAAATATTCAAGAGGGAAAAAAATGATCAGACATCAGAAGGAAATTATATATGAAGTATCCAGAGACCAGAAAAGGTGAAGAGAAAAATAAAACCATCACAGAAATCAAGGAAACACCGAAAAGGAGAACAGACACTGTAGAAAACACAGAACTGAGAAAAGAGAACACAATAAAATGTATATGAATGAAGAGTTTTATAGGATTAGAGAGGAAATAGAATACATAGTATAAAACAAGAGGATCCTAAATTCAAGTATTTTTTTGCTCCTGAAAAAAGAGAATTAACTGAAGAGAAGAAAAAACTCAAATATATAATTCAAGATAATTATCTTAAATAAAATTAGATTTAAAACTACGGATTGAGAGGTTATGCCATATACCAAAAAATAATGAATCAGAGAGATAAACATCAAGACAAACTTCAGTAAAGTAATTAAATTTAAAGTTAAAGAAATAGTTATTTGGGTAGTGATCCAATTATATCCATCATGAAACTGCCAATATTCTGTCATTTTAACCTGTAAAAACAGCAATTTCTTCTGGTTTTACTTAATAACAAAATCTTGGAGATAAGGGCTGAAAAAGAGAATGGAGTGCAAGTACATTGGTAGAAATTAAAATATATCATTTAATTCTGATTAATCCAGTAATAGAAGTATGTATACAGAAAGGTTCAAAGTGAATACCAGGAAAACAGAAAAAGATAATGTAATCAGCCAAAATCAGGGTAGTCAGGAAAACGAAAAGGGCAGGAAAAACTGCAATACTTATTTCTCTTTGTTCATAAAGATGAAAATTAAGTATGTTACATTAGACTCTAACTATAAGGATAATAATGACATATAGAAAATAACATAAAACTTCCAAATTACCATATGAATTTATATCTTCTATCAGGAAAAGTAACTGTAATGAATGAAGCTCTAGCAGAAAATCCAGGACTTGTCAACAAATCTTATTAGGAAAATGGTTGGCTGATCAAGATGACACTCAGCAGCCCTTCGGAACTAGATGAACTAATGAGTGAAGAAGCATATGAGAAATACATAAAATCCATTGAGGAGTGAAAATGGAATCCCTAAATAAAGTAGCTTGAAAGAACTTAATCTAGCATACTTGTTTTAAATTAGTGGAGGACAGATTTTTTAACACCAACTTTTGCAAAATGAAACTACTTGCAACAATGTTACCAAAAGAAAATACTCCTTAAGTTCCTAACAACGTCAGATAAACACTGTTGAGTCTTTTTCATAGCACCCTATGATTTTTAGGCTAGGCTCCAGCTATAATATTCAGAATTCCTGAAACTAGCTGTGGTAAAACTAGTTATAAAAATTATGTAACTCAAGGGTAACACTGCTATCTTAGGCCTTATATAATATTGTAACTTGCTCACATCCATCCCTGGATTTGGTTCAAAATACTTAATTATCTTCCCATTGGAAATAACTAGCAGTGGAGAAAAGTTTTTGTTAGTTGCACAGTGTCAGATGAAGAACAACACTATCTTAATTTTGCAGCATACTGTGTTTGCTATTTTTATACAGTGAAGCAAGAGTCATGCAAGAAAATAAGAAACAGTTTAATAATAAAATATTCAACTTCTTAATTAAAAAAAATAGAATGATTCCAAAGTGATAAAAGCAAAGCTGGAAAATGAAAAAGAAAAAAAAAAGAGTGGTGGTGGAAAGAAGGAAGGAAAAGAAAGAAGGAGAGGGAGGAAGGAGAGAAAGGAGGAAAAGAAAAGGTTATGATCCCAATATTTTTTAATGCATTCATAACGTTACCACGTTTCTCATTGCAAAGATTATACTCCATAAATATCCAGCAGGCAGAATATCTATGCCAAGTAATACAGCATCATGAAAACTCATAAAGACAAGACTGAAGCAAAGGGAGGCACAGTTTTTGGATCTCTCACAATCTCCACATAAAAACAAAGGAACTAGGTGATAAACCAAACACTCAGAGGCACGATAAACCAAGCACTCAAAGGCAACAATTACAACAAGCCACAAATGCTGAAATGTAAGTGGGCAGGGAAAAACCACCAGTAGCCACAAAATCTGCCAGAGCAAAAGAGCGTCTAAAGACTCAAGAGCAGGAGAATCCCCAAACAGCCAACAGGTATTCACTGAAAACCAAGCTGCTCCAGTCTAGGAAGAGCAGTTAAAACCTGAGAGGAGTTCTGCCCAAGCACACGACAGGTGAGGACAAGGGCCACGTGAGGTCTCAAGGTCCTGGGAGGTAGAGCTTAATTCCCACCACTATCCTTTCTTCAGAAGAGCTAGACTGTGATCACCTCCAGAGGACAGAATAGGGAAAGAGCAAAGGTACAGTATGGAGACCTGGTAGACACCACCGTAACCAAATGGTAAAGGTTCACATTCTCAGTGGCGTCATGGAAATATCACACATGCCCTGATAAAATACGGTGAGAAGGGCACTTCACCTCTGTGATATTCTTTCCAAAATCACATAACCCCAGTCTAATCATGGAGAAACAGATACACCCAGATTACGGAACATTCTACAGGGTATCAGGGCAGTACTCCTCAAGACTGTCAAGGTCATGAAAAACAAGGGAAGGTTGAGAAGCTGCCATAGACCAGAAGAGATTCAGGAGATATGACAACCCATATACCTGTGTCACACTCGATTGGTCCTGGGACAGAAAGATGCATTTGTGGAAAAACTGGTGAAACTCATATAATGTTGGCTATTTAATTGGTAGTAAGGTCCCAGTGTGGGTTTCCTAGTTTTGACGAATGTACCATGGTAGTGTACGATGTTAACAGTGGGGATAGTGAGTAAGGGGTTTACAGGAACTCTCTGTAGTATCTTTGCCACTTCTCTGTAAATGTACAATTTTTTAATTAAAAGGTTTTTTTTTTATTTTACAGTAAATATGTTCTTTTTTTAAACAGAGGGCAAAAAGGGACAGAGAAAAAGCAACAGCCTTTTGCTAATTTATACTTTTTCAAGAAAATCATTTACTTTGTAAGGCTTTCAGATTAATTTGCACAGAACTTATCAGGGCATTCATTTATTCTACAGTGTTTCTAACAAACACAAAAGTATAAAAGATGCTATAATAAACTCCCATGTACTCATCCCCCAGCATCTGCTATTTTCATCATTATTGCCAGGCTTGTTTCATTTAATTTTTTTTTTTTTTTTTTTTTTTTGCGGTACGCGGGCTTCTCACTGTTGTGGCCTCTCCCGTTGCGGAGCACAGGCTCCGGACACGCAGGTTCAGCAGCCATGGCTCACGGGCCCAGTTGCTCCGCAGCATGTGGGATCTTCCCAGACTGGGGCACGAACCCATGTCCCCTGCATCGGCAGGCGGACTCTCAACCACTGCGCCACCAGGGAAGCCCTCATTTAATATTTTTAAAAAATCAACACAGAAGGAAGAAGTAATGCAAATGAAAACAGCAATCAGTGACTTGGAAATTAGAAAAAAATATTAGTAATATTAAATTATTGATAATTAAATTCAAGATCTGGCTCTTTGAAAAAACAAAATAGATAAACCATTAACTGATCTAATTTTTTAAAGAGAAAAAGCACAAATTGACAAAAGACATGAAAAGATAATTCAAGGAAAAGGAAATTAAAATGACATTTAAATGTTTTAAAAGATATTAAATATCATTAATAATAAAAGAAATAGAAATAAAAACTATGCAAGATTCCATGATTTAGTCATCATTAGCGGCAGAGATCGAAATACTTGGTAATACCCAGTTGGTATGCTGGAAAAAGGAGTGAGGAAACAGATATTCCTGTGTTTTGCAGATGGAAGTATAAACTGGCATGTACTTAATGAAAGATGATTTGACAATATTTTTCCAAATTAAAATATTCACATACTCTTGACCCAGCAATTCCACTTCTGGGAAATTATGCTACAAATACACTTACGAATGCACACAAAGATATATACACAAGAATTTATTTAGAGCATTCCCCCAAAAAAGCCATATTTGCATATTGGAAGTAATTTAAATATTCAATAATAGAAGACTGTATTTTAAAACATTATAGTACATCAAAATAATAAAATATTACGGCACCACTGAAAAGACCCAGGCAGCTCTTTATATAATATTATGAAACAATCTCCAAAATACGATGAGTTTAAAAGCAAGGTTCAGAAGAGTTTGTATAGCATTGTAAAATTTGTGTACAAAATAAGACAAGAAGGAATCCCATGTCATTCCATGGAATTCATAGAGTTGTACACATCTGTTCTCAGACCCAAATAGGTCTTTTCAGCAATTTTTAAGGTCATGCGCTAATATGACAATTGTTGGGCTTATAATGAAAAGTTATAAAAGCAAGAATCCTTCTGTTCCAGACACAATCAAAAGATCAGCTGTCAGATCATAAAGCACTTTTCTATGGGCTTACTCTCCTACCAATCAAAAGCACCGGCCCTGCACCATTATCACCAGACCCCACTCTCAGGCCCCATATACCTATTAGAGGCCTAGACTTCAGAAGCCATCCCAAAAGACAGATATGGCACTATTTTGATATACTAGCTCTCCTCATGTCACACCTGGTTGCTCTTGTTAGGAGAAGGTGGAAAACAGAAAAACTGTAACAGAGGATCTGGAGGATTCAGGGAGAAAATCCAAGGGGGATACCCTCATCCAGAATCAAGAGAAGCACCCCAAATCCACTTCACCAATCCCCACCAGTGGTCATGACAAAGAAACTAATGTCCTAGTCTCTTGGGGCACTCTTGGGATAGGCACCATCAGAGCTACTGATTCGACACAGGACTAATATGTTTGCTTGCATGTTTATGGCATGTAACATTTTGCCATTCTTCCTTTGCCTCTGAGGGATAATTCAGTAAACCAAGAGATAGTTTAGAAAGCGGTGGTCCTTTTCAACATTAAATTAGCCCAACCGATCCCTCAGCAGGCCATCTTTCTTTCCCATGGCTTCTAGAACCAATCAGGGTGAGCAAGGAAATGCGTCACTTTGGAATTGCTTGGAGGGCCAAAGGTAAGTAATGACCTTCCTGATTTAAGGAATAACATTGGCTTCTGTGGCTTGTATGAGGAAATAGAAATTCTCTCAAGGGTCAAGATGGAGTCACCTAAAGAACTTTCTCACGTCTGAACCAAGAAAAACAAGTCTTAGTTCTTCCTTTTAACTGTTAAAATTATAGTAACACCGCCTCAGTTTGGAAATTTTTAATTAAATCATTTGCAAACATACAAGGCTAATGTTTATCCCTTTTACTACATACCAAGTAGAAAACAATCACTTACTAAAGAAATTCACCTGTTTTCAATCACTCTTACAATTATTATTGTGCTCATTTGCATACAATGTTCTAATTTTTAAATGTTACATATATAATAACAGAGCCAAAAGAACTTCACTTAGCAAATTTCAGTATATATTTGCACCAAGAAATACATACTTCAAAATATGTGTATGGGGGCTTCCCTGGTGGCACAGTGGTTGAGAGTCCGCCTGCTGATGCAGGGGACGTGGGTTCGTGCCCCGGTCCGGGAAGATCCCACATGCCACGGAGCCGCTGGGCCCGTGAGCCATGGCCGCTGAGCCTGCGCGTCCGGAGACTGTGCTCCGCAACGGGAGAGGCCACAACAGCGAGAGGCCCGCGTACCGCAAAAACAAAAACAAAATATGTGTATGTACCTGAACATATGCAAGACTAAGACTTTTTTTTATTAATTTAGACTGTCTTTCTCTCCTTATTTCTTAATATTCTAAACAAGCAGACATATCCAACATATAACATTTCTGCTATTTTTCTCTTTCTCACCCACAATTCACTGAAGCTCTACAGAACATTTAAGACAAAGATTGGAACCTGAGAAGTAAGGGAGGCACCATGGCTTCTAAAATGTCTGCAGAAATATTAATGTTTTCTTGAGCAAATTTCTCAATACCTGTGAAGATGTGCAATGGGGCAGGATGGGGATACGAGCAAGAGAACTAGATGCTCCTCCTGACAACATCCTCTAAAATGGTAAGTGTTCAATAATTATAACTATACTGAAGATATATAGTTTGTGTTCCGCAAACGGGAGAGGCCACAACAGTGAGAGGCCCACGTACCGCAAAAAAAAATAATAATAAAAAAAAATAAAGATATGGAAAAACTGAACCCTTGGATATACTGACATGTAGAGGTCTGGAAGATGAAGGGTATGTCACAAGAGAGACTGAAAAAGACTGGATAATCAAGGGAGAAGACTGTGTGGTCCCTGAAAGCCAAATGAAGAAAGCGGTTCAAGGAGGGAGTGATGAAATATATCACATACTCTTAGGGGCAGAGTGAGATGAAGACGGAGAATTAACTACAGAATTTGGCAATGAGAGTTTACTGGTAACTGTAACCTGAAAGGTTACAGTGGAGCGGTAGGGAGAAAACCTGACTGGAATGGATCAGAGAGGGTAGTCAGAACATAATCCTTTATAATGTGGTTATAATGTGCTTGTTTACACCACCAACCCAAAGTATGGTGCGCATGTGTGCGCGCGCGCACACACACACACACACACACACAATATCAATCTCTCCCTCTTCCTCTCTTTCTCTCTCCTCTCTCTCTCTCTCTCTCTCTCTCTCTCATAGTCTTGCTTACAGTTTCACTTCCTCTGAGTTAGACCATAACTCAACTCTAGGGTATTTTAACTTCTTTGTACTATATTTCATAACAGTGTACAACTTTACACAGCTACATTTTTATTTCACAATTTGGACTAAGTTCTTAATAAAGGGTGTAAGAAGATAAAAGAGTTTTGAGGCAACTAGAAAATATAGTTTATATGGAGGATAATATTCCCACTTAAATAACTGCTCCAGTGTGGCATGAAGATGACCTCAAAACCTTAGTGTCATTACTCCGTACACATTGCTAATAAAGGTACGTAAACACATTTCCCTTGGCAGGCAGAAGCCACAGAAGCTTCCTTCTCTAGCCACCAATAAGAGGCAAGTTGTGAATGCTGAAGTAAGCCTGGACCTGCTTAAATACAGAGGTAATCTATTCATTGGTCTGTGTCTAACAATAGCCAAGAAATTAGAGGAGGACATTTGAGTAGCCTCCTGTTCTTACCAAATGAATTATTTAATCCACTGTCCTTTATTTAGGGTTTCTGAGCTCACCAAAGTGTGCACACATCACCTTTCAGCCTTGAGGACAAAAGAATAAAACAGACAACTCATCACGTTACCAAGAGGGATAAGTGCTGTTTCAATTAATGTGCTAATCCCTAATGAAGACAGCAGCCATTAGATAAATAAGCAAACCATTAGGGTAGGAGCAGAAATAACAGTGCATTCACAGATCTACCGATGGCTGCTAGATATCAGACACAACCTACAAATCCTAAAAAGAGATTAGTAAAATGTGGTCTATTTCTAAGACTGAAAGCTCTATTACTGTTAAAAGAAATTGATTAGATCTATACTAAAAGGAATGAAACCAGCCTATCAGCATGGCAGGATCTCAAAAGCATGTTGAAGGTAGATGGGTGATGTTCAAAAGGAATTATCCTTACGTACATTTTAATTTTATTTACTTATTTATTTTATTTTGGCTGCGCTGGGTCTTTGTTGTGGCCAGCGTGCAGGCTCTTCGTTGCGGCATGCAGGCTTCTCTAGTTGTGGCATGCAGGCTCTAGAGCACACGGGCTCAGTAGTTGTGGTGCGGGCTTAGTTGTGGTATGTAGGATCTTAGTTCCCCGATCAGGGATTGAACCTGGGCCCCCTGCACTGGGAGCGTGGAGTCTTCATCACTGGACCACCAGGGAAGTCCCAGGAATGATCTTTATGTACATTTTAGAAAGCACTCACAAAATAACACTATACATTGGCTACAGATATGGAGAGATAGATGAATAGATAGAGGGTTTTTTTTTATTGGAGTATAATTGCTTTACAATGTTGTGTTAGTTTCTGCTGTACAATGCAGTGAATCAGCTATACGTATACCTATATCCCCTCCCTCATGGACCTCCTTCCCACCCCACCCCCCATCCCACCCATCTAGGTAGGCACAAAGCACTGAGCTGAGCTTCCTGTGCTTTATAGCAAGTTTCCGCTGTCTATTCTATGCATGGTGGTGTACGTATGTCAATCCTAATCTCCCAATTCGTCCCACCCTCCCTTCCCTCCCATGTCCACATGTCCATTCTCTGCATCTACGTCTCTATTCCCGCCCTGCAAATAGGTTCGTCTGTACCATTTTTCTAGATTTCACATATATGCATTAATATATGATGCTTTTCTCTTTCTAGCTCACTTCACTCTGTACGACAGACTCTAGGTCCATCCACATGTCTACAAAAGACCCAATTTCGTTTCTTTCTATGGCTGAGTAATATTCCATTGTCTATATGTGCCACATCTTCTTTATCCATTCATCTCTCATTGGACATTTAGCTTATTTCCATGTCCTGGCTATTGTAAATAGGGCTGCTGTGAACACTGGGGTACATGTGTCCTTTTCAATTATGGTTTTCTCAGGATATATGCCCAGTAGTGGGATTGCTGGGTCGTATGGTAGTTCTATTTTTAGTTTTTTAAGGAATCTCCATACTGTTCTCCACAGTGGCTGTATCAATTTACATTCCCACCAACAGGGTAGGAGGGTTCCCTTTTCTCCACACCCTTTCCAGCATTTATTGTTTGTAGATTTTTTGATGATGGCCTTTCTGACCAGTGTGAGATGATACCTCATTGTAGTTTTGATTTGCGTTTCTCTAATAATGAGTGATGTTGAGCATCTTTTCACGTGCCTCTTGGCCATCCGTATGTCTTCCTTGGTAAAATATCTATTTAGGTCTTCCACCCATTTCTTAATTGGGTTGTTTGTTTTTTTAGATATTGAGCTATTTGTATATTTTGGAGATTAATCCTTTGTCTGTTGCTTCATTTGCAAATATTTTCTCCCATTCTGAGGATTGTCTTTTGTCTTGTTTAGGGTTTCCTTTGCTGTGCAAAAGCTTTTAAGTTTAGTTAGGTCCCATTTGTTTATTTTTGTTTTTATTTTCATTACTCTAGGAAGTGGGTCAAAAAAGATCTTGCTGTGGTTTATGTCAAAGAGTGTTTTTCCTATGTTTTCCTCTAAGAGTTTTATAGTGTCTTGTCTTACATTTAGGTCTTTAATCCATTTTGAGTTTATTTTTGTGTATGGTGTTAGGCAGTATTCTAATTTCATTCTTTTATATGTAGCTGCCCAGTTTTCCCAGCACCACTTATGGAAGAGGCTGTCTTTTCTCCATTGTACGTGCTTGCCTCCTTTGTCATAAATGAGGTGACCATATGTGCGTGGGTTTATCACTGGGCTTTCTATCCTGTACCATTGATCTACATTTCTGTTTCTGTGCCAGTACCATACTGTCTTGAATACTGTAGCTTTGTGGTATAATTTGCAGTCAGGAGACTGATTCCTCCAGCTCCATTTTTCTTTCCCAAGATTGCTTTGGCTATTCAGGGTATTTTGTGTTTCCATACAAATTGTAAAATTTATTGTTCTATTTCTGTGAAGAATGCCATTGGTAACTTGATACAGATTGCATTGAATCTGTAGATTGCTTTGGGTAGTATAGTCATTTTCACAATATTGATTCTTCCAATCCAAAAACATGGTATATTTCTCCACCTGTTTATGTCATCTTTGATTTCGTTCATCAGTGTTTTATCGTTTTCTAAGTACAGGTCTTTTGCTTTCTTAGGTAGATTTATTCTTAGGTATTTTATTCTTTTTGTTGCGATGGTAAATGGCATTGTTTCCTCAATTTCTCTTTCTGATTTTTCATTGTTAGTGTATAGGAATGCCAGAGATTTCTGTACATTAATTTTGTATCTTGCAACCTTACCAAATTCATTGATTAGTTCTAGTAGTTTTCTGGTAGCATCTTTAGGATTTTCTATGTATAGTATCATGTCATCTGGAAACAGTGACAGTTTTACTTCTTCTTTTCCAATTTGTATTCCTTTTATTTCTTTTTCTTCTCTTATTGCCATGGCTAGGACTTCCAAAATTATGTTGAATAATAGTGGCGAGAGTGCATATCCTCACCTTGTTCCTGATCTTAGTGGAAATGCTTTCAGTTTTTCACCATTGAGAATGATGTTGGCTGTGGGTTTGTCATATATGGCCTTTATTATATTGAGGTAGGTTCCCTCTATGACCATTTTCTGGAGCGTTTTTATCATCAATCGGTATTGAATTTTTTCAAAAGCTTTTTCTGCATCTATTGAGATGAGCATATGGTTTTTATTCCTTAATTTGTTAATACGGTGTATTACATCAATTGATTTGCATATATTGAAGAATCCTTGCATTCCTGGGATAAATTCCACTTGATCATGGTGTATGATCCTTTTACTGTTATGTTGGATTCTGTTTGCTAGTATTTTGTTGAGGATTTTTGCATCTATGTTCATCAGTGATATTGGTCTGTAATTTTCCTTTTTTGTGATATCTTCGTCTGATTTTGGTATCAGGGAGATGGTGGCCTCATAGAACAAATTTGGAAGTGTTCCTCCCTCTGTAATTTTTTGGAAGAGTTTGAAAAGGACAGGTGTTAGCTCTTCTCTAAATGTTTGATAGAATTCACCTGTGAAGCCATCTGATCCTGGACTTGCATTTGTTGGAAGATTTTTAATTACAATTTCAATTTCATCACTTGTGATAGGTCTGTTTATATTTTCTAATTCTTCCTGGTTCAGTCTTGGAAAAATGTACCTTTCCAAGAATTTGTCCATTTCTTTGAGGCTGTCCGTTTTATTGGTATATAGTTGTTTGCAGTAGTCTCTTATAATTCTTTGTATTTCTACACTGTCAGTTGTGGTTTCTCCTTTTTCATTTCAGTTTTATTGATTTGCATCCTCTCCCTTTTTTCCTTCATGAGTCTTGCTAAGGGTTTATCAATTTTGTTTATCTCCTCAAAGAACCAACTTTTAGTTTTATTTATCTTTGCTATTGTTTTCTTCATTTCTATTTCATTTATTTCTGCTCTGATCTTTATGATTTCTTTCCTTCTCCTGACTTTGGGTTTTCTTTCTTCTTCTTTCTCTAGTCCCTTTAGGTGTAAGGATAGATTGTTTATTTGAGGTTTTTCTTATTTCTTAAGGTGAGATTGAATTGCTATAAACTTCCCTCTTAGAACTGCTTTTGCTGCGTTCCATAGGTTTTGGGTCATTGTGTTTTTATTGCCATTTGTTTCTATGTATTTTTTTATTTCCTCTTTGATTTCTTCAGTGATCTCTTGGTTATTTAGTAGCGTACTGTTTAGCATCCACTAATTTGTGTTTTTTACAGTTTTTTTCCTGTAATTAATTTCTAATCTCATAGTGTTATGGTCAGAAAAGATGCTTGATATGATTTCAATTTTCTTAAATTTTCTGAGGCTTGATTTGTGACCCAAGATGTGATCTATCCTGGAGAATGTTCCGTGCGCACTTGAGAAGAAAGTGTATTCCACTTTCAGGTGGAATGTCCTATAACTATCAATTAAATCTATCTGGTCTATTGTGTCATTTAAAGCTTGTGTTTCCTTATTTATTTTCTGTTTGGATGATCTGTCCATTGGTGTAAGTGGGGTGTTAATGTCCCCCACTATTATTTTGTTACTGTCGATTTCCCCTTTTATGGTTGCTAGCATTTGCCTTATGTACTGAGGTGCTCCTATGTTGGGTGCATAAATATTTATAATTGTTATATCTTCTTCTTGGATTGATCCATCAGTCATTATATAGTGTCCTGCCTTATCGCTTGTAACAGTCTTTATTTTAAAGTCTCTTTTATCTGAGTATTGCTACTCCAGCTTTCTTTTTATTTCCATTTGCATGGAATATCTTTTTCCATCCCTTTACTTTCAGTCTGTATATGTCCCTAGGTCTGAAGTGGGTCTCTTGTAGACAGCATATATAGGTCTTGTTTTTGTATCCATCCAGCCAGTCTGTGTCTTTTGGTTGGAACATTTAATCCAGTTACATTCAAGGTTATTATTGATACGTATGTTTCTATTACCATTTTCTTAATTGTTTTGGGTTTGTTTTTGTGGGTCTTTTTCTCCTCCTGTGTTTCCCACCTAGGGAAGTTCCTTCAGCATGCTGAATTCTCTTAGCTTTTGCTTATCTGCAAAGCTTTTGATTTCTCTATCGAATGTGAATGAGATCCTTGCTGGGTACAGTTATCTTGGTTGAAGGTTTTTCTCTTTCATCACTTTAAGTATATCCTGCCACTCCCTTCTGGCCTGCAGTGTTTCTGCTGAAAAATCAGCTGATAACCTTATGGGAGTCCCTTGTATGTTATATTTTTGCTTTTCCCTTGCTGCTTTTAATATTTTTCCTTTGAATTTAATTTTTGTTAGTTTGTTAATATGTGTCTTGATGTGTTTCTCCTAGCGTTTATCCTGTATGGGACTCTCTGTGCTTCCTGGACTTGGGTGACTATTTCCTTTCCCAAGTTAAGGAAGTTTTCGACTACAATCTCTTCAAATATTTTCTCAGATGCTTCCTTTTTCTCTTCTTCTTCTGGGACCCCTATAATTCGAATGTTGGTGTATTTAGTGTTGTCCCAGAGGTCTCTGAGATTGTCTTCAACTCTTTTCATTCTTTTTTCTTTATTCCACTCCTCAGCAGTTATTTCTACCATTCTGTCTTCCAGTTCACTTATTGGTTCTTCTTCCTCAGTTATTCTGTTATTGATTCCTTCCAGTGTATTTTTCTTTTCAGTTATTGTTTTGTTCATTTGTTTGTTTGTTCCTTAGTTCTTCTAGATCTTTGTTAAACATTTCTTGTATTTTCTCAATCCGTGCCTCCATTCTATTTCCGAGATTCTGGATCATCTTTACTATCATTACTCTGAATTCTTTTTCAGGTAGGGTGCCTATTTCCTCTTCATTTGGTCTTGTAGGTTTTTACCTTGCTCCTTCATCTGTGACATACTTTTTTGTTGTCTCTCTTTTTTTTTTTTTGATTGGTGGGAATTTGTTCCTGTCTCATTGGTTGTTTGGCCTGAGGCCTCCAGCACTGGAGTTTGTAGGCTGTTGGGCAGGGCCGGGTCTTTGTGCCAAGATGAGGACCTCCAGGAGACTTCGCTCCAGTGAATATTCCCTGGGATCTGAGGTTCTCTGTAAGTCCAGTGGTTCAGATATGGAGCTCCTACCACGGGAGCTCAGGTCCAACCCCTGGCTGGTGAACCAAGATCCTGCAAGCTGCAAGGGGCAGCAAAAAAAAAAAAAAAAAAGGAGCAGGACAATAACAAAGAGTAAAAAATAAAATAAGATTAGGAAAACTAACAGATATGTTAGAAAAAATAAAAATGTAGATGAAACAACAACTGGAAGGTAAAACAGAACCACAACAGCAGAAAAAAAAAAAAAAAAAAGGCTGCAAAAGGCCTTGGCTGTGGGGAGCGGGGCTAGGCTCAGTGTGGCTGGAGGGGCCCAGGAGTGCCTCCGGACTTGGAGGGTGGAGGACCAGGTCTGGGACCCCAGCAGACTCCCTGGGCCCGAGTGGACAGGGGAAATGCTAGGAGTGTTCCCCCCAATCCTCCGATCTCAGAGGGTCCTTCCCCTTTGGCCCCTCCTCTTCTTCACGCCTCCTCCCTCCCTCCTATGCCCCTAGGACTCTCAGAAGGCAGAGGACCAGGTCCGGGAGCCCAGCAGGCTCCCTGAGGCCTGAGTAGGTAGGGGAAATGCTAGGCACATTCCCCCCTGATCCTCTGATCCCAGAGGGTCCATTCCCATCCGCCTCTCCTCTTCTCCACCCTAGGATCCACATGGTTGGGCGGGGCCCTGGAGGGTGTAGGACCCAGCCCAGGAGCCCATCAGACTTCCTGGGACCCGACTGGGTGCAGGAATCACCCACCACACCTCCCCTGATCCTCCAGTTCCAGAGGGTCCCCCCCACCACAGTCTGCCTCTCCTCCTCTTCCCCTCTCCTCCCTCCCTCCCTCCCATGCCTCTAGGGCCCACATGGCTGGAGGGGGTCCTGGAGGGTGAAGGACCAGGCCCGGGAGCCAAGCAGGCTCCCCAGGGCTGAGTGGGCAGCGAAAATGCTAGGCACATTCCCCCCTGATCCTCTGATCCCAGAGGGCCCCTCCCAGTCTGCCTCTCCTCTTCTCCCCCCGCCCCACTTCATGCCCCTAGGACCAATGCAGCCGGAAGGGGACTTGGAGGGTGGAGAACCCAGCCCAGGAGCCCAGCCAGCTTCCCAGGGCCCAAGTGGGCAGGGGGAACACTAGCCGTGCTCCCCCTGATCCTCCAAGGCCCCAAGGGTCCCTCCAGGCATGTGAACCTCTCCCCACTCCCAGCCACCCTTCAGGGGCGCCAGTCCCATCTGGCTTCCACTTCTCCCCTCCACTCACTCCCCACCACATCCTACCCAGTCACTCGGGGGTTCCTCCCATCTCCTCTGGGGTTGAGGTCCCCCACCAGCATCTAGCAGGTGCCCTAGTTGGGGGGAGACATGAACTCCAAGTCCTCCCACTCCACCATCTTCAATAATAGAGTTTTTATAGCGATATATAATGATATGTACCAAACTATTAATGGTGGTTGCCTTTGGAGATGTTGGGAAGGAAATGGGACATACAATAATGGTTAAATGGGATATCAATAGTTAATTCTGAATGATGGGAATATGGGTGTTTGTTATGTTCTCTTTTATGCTTTACTATATATTTTAATCAAAAGAATTTTTTAAATAAATGATAACCTACTGTTCTCTGAGTGGGAATTGTGGAGACCTGCAGCCCACAATGGAGAGAAAATCCATGATGTCCACCACACCATCAGTCACATGGATTCACCTGTGCACTGCCTTTAGCTCCCTCCATGCCTCAACTACTGTCATACAGTCTAGCTATCATTTTAGTTTCACTCATCTTGGGATGGTGTGATCAGGGAGTTTATAGTAGAGTAACAGTTTCACTGTAAAGAACTATTGGTGGTCCACGAAGCTGACAGCTCTCAGTCCAGGCTGTCTTTCAGGAGTAGCTTTTCCAACAGTCATTCAGTGACTCATCAGAAACCATCCAGCCACACTTCCAAGCATCAGGGAATGGACCACTCTGACTCCTCACTAGACAAAGATTGCAGGGAAGTCAAGGAAACTTAGCAAGTGGACACTTTTTCATGGAACCCAGAAGCAGTCACTGAATAAAAGCTAAGTAGCAAAAAAGTAGCAAAGCCTGTTGATAAATCAGACTCAGGAAGCACAGTAATGTATCAATTATATTAAAAAATCCAAATTATCATTTGGTGAGTGCAATTTGGCATCCAGATGGACCACACTAAACAATGCAATTCTTTTTAACTATTTAAATATTATTTTGAGAATCACTTAACTTGGCAAGGAGAACTGTTTAAAATCTAATGTTTTATAGGAACCACATTACAGTTTTGCTACATAGGAGAAGACTTTCTGTAGTCTTTGCATCATTTGTAGTAGATGATTCTAAGGTTTTAACAGACTGCATGCTCCAGCAAGGAGGAAGGGAACTAATATTCACTGAGTTCTTTATATGTACCAGGGCCCGGACTGGTACATTTAAGTGTCTTACAGTATGAAACCAGTACCATGTAGAGATGATATTCTAGAGATTTTTTCCCACAATCTAAAGATTCTAGAGATGAGAAAACTAGGTTTTGACTATGGAAGTAACTTACCCAAAGTCACACGTTTGGGAAGTGGCAGATCCAGATTTCAAACCTAGGTTGCTCAACTTCAAAGCCTTTACTCTAGAGACAGCTCATTTAAAATAAAGTTTTAAAAAGTAATAGAGACTATAGTAGGAAACATCATGTGTAGTCATCACAGTAAATGGAAATGGAAATTCTATGCTATATCTAAGGGCTTTTGTGAGAGAATCTGTAGAAACATGAATTCTTTGGCCTATGAACCCCTACCCCCCCCAATACTCTGTGGACTGTGGAAATCTCCCTAATTGAGATTTAGTAATCCATGATCAAACTTTAATGAGCAGATGAATCCTCTGGGGATCTTATTAAAAGGCAGATTAAGATTCAGCTGGTTTAGGATGGAGGTGAGACTCTGCAGATCTAACAAGCTCTCCATGATAATGATCTTTCTGGTCCATGGACCACAGTTTAAGTAACAAGGAGTTGCAGAATATTTAACTATTTTCAAGTGAAGATGGCCTTCTGGGACAATCTTCTGCTGATGGAAATCATTAAATCCTGTTTTGAATGAAAAGATCTCATCTTAAAAATTATTTAATTTTCTTGAAGACCTTGGATTTATATCTTGCAGAACACACCCTAAGGGATGACTTTCCTACAAAAAGAGCTCCTCTAAACTTCCCCAAATTACAGATCTATCATTTCACCAAACACATACCCCAAATCTGTGGTCTCTTTTTCCTCAATACATTGCACACGTTGATTTCTCATTTAAATAGTCAGCATAACCAATAAGCTAGTTTCAAGATGAACTTTTTACCACTGAGCTTTGATATACTTTGCTTCACTTAACAGAGGAACTGGTTAAAAACAGCAGCAAGTATTAGACAACTCTAAGCATTTTTAAAATAAAATCTGTCTTTACGATCTCAATAAAATGATCCGAGACACTTAAGGATCCTTTGAGAGACTTTTTTTTTTTTGCAATAGCACCTTCAAAATCACACTGAAGTTAAGTATTTCAAACCACTATTTCAAATAGCATTAAAAAAAGACTATGTTCCAGCCGTTTCCTTTTTAATTTATACCTGAGCAATTTTATGCAAATCTTTAGATACATGCTCTCCTGCAATTAAAAAAACAATGGGTGTCATTCTTATCCATTCTGAGAACATAATTCTACTGTAATGTTCTAAAGAAGGTAAATATATTGGTTAATTAATCAGGTAGAAGCATTAACCTTGATTATAATTAAACCAAAATCATAATTTTTGGCCAACATGTCTCTGCCACGAGATGAATCATGATAAACAATTCTGCTCCTTGGGTTCACTCATTTGATTAATTGGACTATATTTTGTGGCTAATATGATCCTGACAGATCAGAATGCCTGCCTCATCAAAATTTAAACTTCCATGTTATAGAATTGAAGAACCTTACCCTCTATATCTTCCAAGAATAGTGAATATTGTGTTTGCCTAAAAAATAATACACTCCCTCTTCTTTCGTTAACTACTCAATTCTCTTTAGATATCTATATCCGTACATAATCACGCCCTTCCTGCCCCATGAAGCCAATGTGTTTTAGAGGAAGTCAACTCCACCCCTAGCCAGTCAGCCCTGAGCCAAGCAAAGTATCCCTTTCTCTGGGCAGAGCAACTGGTTCAGAGATGGACTCCTGATCCAATTGAAGTCAGTAAAATATAAGAAAAGGTTTATTGTCACAATCCAGGAAAGAAGCTTTCTCACTCCCCAGAGGGAAGATTCAGAAGGATCCCTCTCCCTGTTCAAGGCAAGCATCAGTGAAGCCACCTTTAACCACAAGGGGGAGCCGACCCTTATGATGAAGCTGACACCATAGGGGAGCAAAAATAGAACCTATGCGAAGGGTTGTTACAAAGGAAATACCCTTCATACACTCTTTCCATCCTCTATTCAACCAATATTCCTCTAATTGATCTATGAAGACATTTTGAAAGCCTCTTCGGATGCCTTGCTTTAGTTCAAAAGTACACTCTGCCACATTTCCCCTGGCACGATAGTCCAATATATCTGTCAGAGAAAGAAATGAGGTTACTGTAATGACGACCCAAACACTTCCTCTTCTTGGAACTCCAGGAAATAAAATAAAGCTCATAATTCAGAGTTTGCTGAATCTCTCTTCCTCTTTTTGAAAACTGGAATGGCAAAACGGCATTTGCCCACATCTGATCTTCCAACGTACCTCATTTGCCAAGATTACTCAACAATCGCATTTACAAGTCCTTTTTTAAATGTTGAAATATAATTTAAAGAAAAAACATGCATTTATTGCAAGGGGGTGCTTCAACTCCTCTTAACAATCTATTTGCTCAGGCTTCCCTGGTGGCGCAGTGGTTGAGAGTCCGCCTGCCGATGCAGGGGACACAGGTTCGTGCCCCAGTCTGGGAAGATCCCACATGCCGCACAGCGGCTGGGCCCATGAGCCATGGCCGCAGAGCCTGCGCATCCGGAGCCTGTGCTCCGCAACGGGAGAGGCCACAACAGTGAGAGGCCCGCGTACCGCAAAAAACAATCTATTTGCTCATTTTGGCTCTCTCTTCCCCTTTGACCACAATTCTAATTAAGGAGGGACTGTTACTATTTTCTCCACTGTGTTAAATTGGATAGAAGTTTCTTTGTCCCAAAAAAGAAGTCCAGAGGTATAGCTAGCTCATGGTACTCGTGGCAGCTTCATTGTCACCAAGGACTCGAGCGTCTTTTCTCTTACAGCTCAGGAATCTTAAGCTTGTACCCCATGACCCACACTAGTTAAGAGCATCAACCTGCTTGTCCATATCCCAAGCAGCACAAAGGAGAAAGGGGGGGACAGAAACATGTGCCCCGTTCTTTAAAGGACTGCACTGATTAATTTGTGCTTATTATGCTATGACAACAAGCTCCAAAATATGAGGTGCTTACAACGTTTATTTCTCTCCACTCCTCAGATTCATCATCTCTCACCACTTAGAATGGATCCCCTTGTGGGTTCGTGCCTCCCCTAATCTGACTCAATTTCCCACACCTCCGTGACTCCCTAACACCTTGCTCTGTGCCCTCTGCAACTGGAAATCCCCTATGCTGTGACCTCCTCTCTGGAAGTTGCCTTCACCTTCTTGCTCTAGCTAGAGCTTTCAGGTAACACTTCAAGAGCAGTCCTTTTAAGTAGAGGCTGTTTTTACTCTCATACCCAATTTTTTTTTTTTTTTTTTTTTTTTTTTTTTTTTT
>NW_020837951.1:38797482-38821251 GCF_003676395.1 Aethalodelphis obliquidens | reverse complement strand
TTTTTTTTTTTTTTTTTTTTTTTTTTTTTGCGGTACGCGGGCCTCTCCAGTTGCGGAGCACAGGCTCCAGACGCACAGGCCCAGCGGCCATGGCTCACGGGCCCAGCCGCTCCACAGTATGTGGGATCTTCCCAGACCGGGGCACGAACCCGTGTCCCCTGCATCGGCAGGCGGACTCTCAACCACTGCGCCACCAGGGAAACCCCTCATACCCAAAATTCAACAAGGCTTGAGATGGGCAGGATCCCCCTTGCTCCTTATCCTTTTTTTTTTTTTTTTTTTTCCAGTACGCGGGCCTCTCCCTGTTGTGGCCTCTCCCACTGCAGAGCACAGGCTCCGGACGCGCAGGCTCAGCGGCCATGGCTCACGGGCCCAGCCGCTCTGCGGCATGCGGGATCTTCCCGGACCGGGGCACGAACCCGTGTCCTCTGCATCGACAGGCGGACTCTCAACCACTGCGCCACCAGGGAAGCCCGCTCCTTATCTTTATTTCTAAACTATTGTTTCCCCCCAATCTCTAAAAGTCCTCAGTTACATGGAAACATGTGTTATCAGATTAGATTACCACATTAACCTGCCCTTATTGCAATAATCTACCTTCCACTGGTTCCCATATTAACGTCCTAGACCTTGTCATTACCAACAAATGTACTGCCTCCAAATTTTCCGTTTAGGTCACCATCTCCTATTCTTCTTGCATCCCTTCAACAATCTTGATCCAATAATTCTTCAACCACATTGGGACTTCCACTGACTGCCCCTACCACATTTCACTGTCTGTTACACGCTCTTTTTTTGTTTTTTAATTGCACTCTTATTTGCCTCCTTGCCCTGGTTAGATTTCACAATCCATTATTATGATGTTTCCCTTGCATATGCCTGCTACACACCCAGCAAGATCCCAGTTCGACCAGGTGCCTGCCTCCAAGCAGCTGGACACCGCAGGAGTAAGCTCACAACCAGTATGACGGTTCACCATTAAACGTCTGTGCAAACCTCAAGTGGGACCTCAGCGCTACCAGACAAGTCTTACTTATTCAACATTTCAGACACAATTTGCTCTCCCCCTCCTCCTTAGGAGGCCCATTCTACAATTTCTCCCTTCTCTGCAAACCTCCAACAACTCCTCCCTAGTCATTTTCAGCTGGCTTTTTTTTTTTTTTTTTTTTGCTAAGAAAATAGAAACAAACCAAGAGGTTAACTGCTATGACAACCCACCCCAAAGTTTCATTGAAAAGACCATGAGAGCTCTGGATTCTGAGAGAAAAGTAGGAACACAGGTAGGAAAAGTATAGTAAATAAGCATCAACAACAGACTTCATCTTCTTTATACTTGTTTTAAAGGACAGCTCTTCATTCTGTGTAGGACCCACCAGCCAGAGACCCTGGGCATATGGAGATGAACATACCCCCAAAGTCCAGTCCAGTCTTAGAACCCCGACTCCAGTCTTGGTTCTACCCACCTTACAGCTGCATAAACCTTCCTGCCCAAACACGACGGACTGCCCAGGCAGTTAAAGGCATGAAACTGCAGAGACCTTATTTTCCTTATAAAATGGCACAATCAGCTTCTATGCTCAGTTTCTTTTAATGTATGCAAATGAATGGGGAAGTGGGAGTGGTTGAACTTTCCTATAAATCTATTTGAACTCCTTTGGGGAAAAATGTAAATAAGTAGAGCTACACATTCATTGTAAAGACACAGATATGGTATTATCATCATTAGTAATAATTTAATTATATTAGCTAATTGTTATTACATTTTTATGCATTCACGTGAAGGCAAATCTTGTCTTCCTGCTATCTCTGTCATTAAAACAAAAGAATAATGCTATCCTAGATGAGAAGAATAATGACTACACCTGTCAAAATAGATTTATATCTTGAGTCTCAGACAGCCTCTGTAGAATGTCTTTGCCAGGAATATTCATTTGTTCTTTTTTCTTTTCTTCTCTGTTTTAGAGAATAAGACAGAAAGCAGATTTTAATCTTTACTATTGAGCCTCCCTCTCCAATGATGCTTGGGGCAACAACCTTTCAAAATTAGGTACCAATCAGTGCCAATTCCTTTGGTAACCATTGTAATAACATTAACATGATGAACTAATGAGATATTAATGTGGTTGTAATAGACATTTCCATAGGAGTTCCATTGTAATTGAGCAGGTTAATAATCTGCCTTAATCTGTACTTGGCAAGTGGAATGTATGATGAATAGAGAAAGGCAGAATTTTGATGACTTTCAGCTTCTAAGGTGTTTACTCTTTCAAAACAGAAAGGAAATACCTGTTTTTAAAAGCAGGTGCACTGGGGCTTCCCAGGTGGCGCAGTGGTTGAGAGCCCGCCTGCTGATGCAGGGGACACAGGTTCGTGCCCAGGTCCGGGAGGATCCCACATGCTGTGGAGCGGCTTAGGCCCATGAGCCATGGCCGCTGAGCCTGTGCGTCCGGAGCCTGTGCTCTGCAACGGGAGAGGCCACAACAGTGAGAGGCCCGCGTACCGCAAAAAAAAAAAAAAAAAAGCAGGGGCACAAGTGAACATTGGAGAAAACTGAGCCCAGAGTGTCACAACCCTTATTCTTCAAGGCATTTTACGCACTTAACTTTCTAAACAGCACTAGATGTGGGGAATAAATCTTTATTTGTATTCGACATGCATCTGGTAGTTCATCCATTTATTTGACTTTTAGTCTATCAATACTTAGCAATTACAATTACGGATGGCAAAGCGTTGGGAATTCAACGATGGTACAATCAGCGTTGCTTTTAAAAGAAAGAGACACCACATACCCACCCCCACACACACACCCACAGCCACACATATAACACACACCTACAGACACACACTTGAACGTATACACAAAGACACACACACACGTGTACACTCACACACAGAAGAGCTTCTACTGTTTGAGAGAAATAAAGAAATAAGGTCAAGAACCTATAAAGAAATAAAAAGGAATGAGGTGATGGAAAAGCCAAAGAAAGATTGAAAAGCCAAGATATTCAGAGTGTTTCAATTGGATTCAAAAGGATACCTGCAAATAACCCTGGTTTGAACTCTGCTGAAAGAGAGAGGAGCAGAAAGAGCAAGGCCTTTTGTATGATTATTTATTCCAGCAAACAACAGCACACGGCAACTCAGAGCCTTTCTATTCCCTGAGCTAATATTTGGAAGACATTGTATCTCCAGGGCAAATTCTAAGTGTTCCTCCTCTCTCTAAAGTAAAGAGGAAACGGGAAAAAATCAGAGGTTTCCATCATCCAAGGATAAAAAGAAAATACTGATGATATTCACCACTGAGCGTTGTACAAGGAAGATGAAAAATTAAGAGGAAAGTACGATGATAAGCTTTGCATGGCAAATACAAATAAAGGGTGTGTAAACACGTGCTTTTTTTTTTTTTTTTTTCCGAGGCAGACTGTCGTTAAATTAACTGGCAGCATTTCAGAATCCCTTAGCAGTAAACACTGCTGCCAATTCTATTCAGACCTTAACCCCTCTGCATGAGATGTGCTTTCCTGGACTGCTCCAAGTGGTCTCAGTTCTGCCCAGCCTGAATTCAAGGAGGAAGTAGCCTGCAGATTCGCTAGCTTCCTCCATCTTCCCCAATTCCCTTTCCAGCTGATAATTACAGTGGCCCCATTTCTCTGCTTCCCCTGGAAGAACTGACTTCCTTAGTGTGACTCGGCACCTTGTACCTGCCTGGAGCACAGCTTCCAGGGCTTTTGTTTTGCTCCCTCATCATAGCCAACCTGCAATTACTAGAGGGGATTGTCCAGATTCTGCCTCGAGTTTCACCCAGAATTTCACTACTTAGCAAACTTTTGGACCCACCTGTAAATTTGACACCAGTAAGGGTTTTCAACACTAAGACTTTTGGAGAATTAAGCAGGCAGACCAGATAGGAGACAGACCATCATCATGAAAATCAGAACAGCCTGTTTTCAAATTCTGGTTTCTCCATTTAATACGTTATGCTACTTCACCTCTAGTGCATTTCAGCTTGCTCATAGATGAAAATCTCTGTATTAGTCTCCTCAGGCTGCCATAACAGAACACAGACTGGATGGGATAAACAATAAAAATTTATTTTCTCACAGTTCTGGAGGCTGGAAGTCCAAGGTCAAGGTGCTGGCAGGGTTGATTTCTGGTGAGCCCTCTCTTCTTGGCTTGGAGACGGTTGCCTCCTTGATATGTCCTCATGTGGCCTTTCCTCTGTGTGCACATTAGAGAGAGAGTTCTCTGGTGTCTCCTCTTCTTATAAGGACACCAGTCCCATCAGAGTAGGCCCTAACCTTATGACCTCACTTAACCTTAATTACCTTCTTTAAGGCCCTGTCTCTAAAAACAGTCATATTGAGGGTCAGGACTTCAACATGTGGATTTGGAGAAATACAATCCAGTCTCCCTTAACACCTACCTTGGAAAATTTCAAGGATTCCCAGAGTTTTCATACTCCATGATGGAAGCCCCTGCCCTGAAATGTACAAAGAGGAGAAAAAGAAGGTCAAATCAAGGCAGCTTGTTTCAGGAACATCTCTGTGAAAAAGAAAACTTAGCTCTTATATTTTCTCAGGCCCTTATTAGCAAAGATTCTGTATTTATAAGAGATAACTAAATAATGGATAATTTTATTCTTCTCTTATATTAGGAAACATTGGGATAACCATAGTGCATATGACCAGAATATGCAGAATTCTAATTTCTGTCCCTGCCATTGACTGATATGGTCATTGCGAATATTACAATTTCCCTCTATTTTTAGAGGAAATCAAATATTGCATAATAAACTACAGTGCAAACAAAACTATGTTATGCTTCTCAGCAATTATAAATAACCAGATCAACCCTAATCAAATTGGGGGAACATTTAGAGTCTACTGAGTCCATTAGCTGTGGTGTAAGATAAACAGAATAAATAGAATATTCTTAATGAAAGACACAGACCATTGCTAGCTCTGCCCATACCCTCTTCTGAATGGACATAGGGATGTGCAACACCTTGGGATCAGGTGACTGGACCCAGGGTGTGTACCGAACCCAAACTTTGCCTAACCCTATATTAGTTAAGGAAAGGCCGCAGTTCCCGTGTCTTCCCAGCAACAGGGCCCCTAAGGCCCATCTTTTAGCTCTATTTCCTAATAAACCCCCTGAAACCTCTTAGAAACCTTTCTCTTTTCATGGGCTGGCTTGGGTGAGCTTCTCTTTCTGCAATGAAGGGAACCATCACTACCAATTTTGGATCTAGGATTACAGCTTTTCTGTGCCTTTCGATGCCATCAAATCCAAGTAGACACTCCAAAGCCTGAATGTCTCTCGATCCAGTGGCTGCTAAAGGACTTGTTGGTATTTGGCTTTACTAGATGTTATGTATCTTATTCTACTACTGTTACTCCACATTCAAAGTGTGTGGAGATATCAGTCGGTATTGAATCACCATAATAGGATATCACCATTTACAAAGAATTTGTCTTCACAACTGCAGACAAATTCACCTATAAATATTAAAACATATCTTGAGCAAAAAACAAAAACAACAACAAAACATTGGTTAATATTCCCCAGCAGGAAACAAAAAATCAATAGATGAGTTTTTAAATTCCCAGAGCTAGGAATCAGGAGGCCTAGACCCTGATGTCAAATCTCCCAATAACTAGTTCTATGACCTTGGGCACTTGTCCATCAGGATTTTTTTATTTTGTTTTGTTTTTTATTGAAGTACAGCTGCTGTACAATATTATGTAAGTTACAGGTGTACAATACAGTGATTCACAATTTTTAAAGGTTATACTCCATTTATAGAATATTATAAAATATTGGCTATATTCCCTGTGTTATACAATATACCCTTGTAGCTTATTTTATACCTAATAGTTTGTACCTCTTACTCACCCACCTCTATATTGCCCTTCCCCCCTCCCCTCTCCCAACTGGTGACCACTAGTTTCTTCTCTATATCTGTGAGTCTCCTTCTTTTTTGCTATATTCACTAGTTTCTTGTATTTTTTAGATTCCACATCTAAGTGATATCATACAGTATTTGTCCACGAGAACTTGAAGGTTCCTTATTTTTCTAACGGTGACAACAACACTTTCCCAAGCTGACAGAGTTGTTATGGGGACTCAGTAAGGCAACAGACACACAGAGGTGACTGAATAGCTAGAATGCTACATCAACAGTAGGTTTTAAAAAATGATATGTAACGTATTATTCAAAATATTATATATCAATATATTATTAAATAATGTATTATTGTAAAATTCTGCCTTGATAATTTCAGAGTTGTGATTATACTTCTATTTTGAAATGCAAGAATGTGTCACTCAAAATGTATGAAAACATCCTTTTATCTAACAAGTCTCCACTTTAACATGCAAAGTCTACTTATGAGAACCAGCAAGTGAAGTCTGCCCGTAGCTCCTGACCCTGGCCTGACTAGGACAAGAGTTGGGCATGAATTGGACACCATGGCTGACATCAATTTTCCTTCCTCATCCACACCCTCCTTCCAGTCTTCCTATTTCAATCTTAAGCATCATAAGGATAGCAAGTAAATCTATCTCACTTTGCATTACATGCTCAGTGCTCAAAAAATACTAGGTGTTCAATAAATACTGTTGAACAGTTTTCAAATAAATGAATAAAATTTCCTCAAAAACTATTCCTTCTTGTGCACAAACTACACTATTACAACACAAATTTTCTCTTCCCTTCATTATTCAAGAAGCCTCAAAATACTTGCATTCCTCCAACTTGATTTAAGTTATTGAGGTCAGGAAATTTGTCTTTGACTTTTTATATTCTCTCCATTGCCTTTAATGCAGTAGATGCTCAGTACGTGTTGGCTGATTGGTTGAATGATAACTTGAAAATGTAGTGAAACTGACAATTCTTTTTTTAAAAAAATCAAATCAGTTTTGTCATGAATTGACTAATCAATGCTTCAATATTCTAATACCCAAACAAACTTTTCCCATTTTTAAGGAGCAGTGATTTAAACCAAAATGTTCATATAGGACATTAGGAGAGTCATAATGTTTTTAATTCTTAACCTTCTCATTCATGCGTTATACTATTTTATTACTTCCTTGTTATCTTCAGAGCCTACTTTGTTTTAATGGGGAAAGGACTGCAGAAGTATATGTAGGAGACACCTTGGGAAAATGAGGAAGGAATTAACTTTGAAGTTTTCTAGTTTGAAAGATTAAAAAGCACTCCAAAGTAAAACAAGTCAGCATTCTCGATGCTGGAAAATGACAGTGACTGAAAAAGCCTTTCCGCCTGTATGAGCACTGTCCTCTGTCCCCATCCCTAGTGCCGGTAACTCAGAGATATAATTTATGATGGATTCACAAACAAAATGGTCAATGGTTCAGCACAAACCAAACATGAGCAGACACATTTCTAAACCCAACCGTCATGCTGCTTACACAATCTGTTGATCCATTGAACAAATATATGTTGAAAGATTAAGCGGGAGTTGACTGCCATTCAGGAAGATAAATGTAGAGTAGACTCATTTTCCGCCTGACTTAATGCTTAAGGATTTGTATTAGAAGGATGTTGGGGAGGGGATGTCTGCGGGGGATGGGAGGAAGGGAAATTCCAGTCACCCAGATCTTTAGAATGAGATTATCTCGCCAAGGACCTCACACAGAGGCCTTTACCAGCCACCTCTTACATCCTGGACCTTCTTTTCTCCTCATTCTTTTACTGTAGGAAAAAAAAGATCCAAGGGAATAAATGAGTGCTGCAGGAGCACTTGGCTCAGCTATTCAGCCCTCATTGATGGAACGATAGGAGACAGAATGTTTTATACAGTACAGTTGGAGATTTAAAAGGGGGAAAAAGAGTCAGCCAGTCATAAAGGCACATTGTTATCCAGCTGTCTCATAAAAGGGCTGTGAGCCATTAAGCTATAGAGAGAACTCAATGCCTGAAGCTAGAAACTCAGTGTTCCTGCTGGTGGGGCCAATGCCATCCCCAGGCAGAGAGCAGGGCCAGCCTTGATTCAACTCATTCTTGTTGACACCTTCCTCAATTGAGGTATGAGGCCAGGCTTCTGGATTTGCATTTGTCCAGCTTTGCTGGGCTGAAAAAGACAGCCCTTCAATGCTGTTGATCCTGTTATAAGTGTTTGAGCTTCACAGGAGAGCTTTGATAGAATGAAAGTAAAAGAAAGAGAGGGGAGGAAAGAGGGAGAGAGGAAGGAAGGAAGGAAGAAAAGAAAGAAGGGAGGGAGGGAGGGAGCAAAAGGAAAGAACAAAAGAGAAAGCACAACCACTTGTACAATAGAAGTGGAGTTTCCTTGAATTGTAAACCTTGGCCATGGCTACAATACAACAATGCAATCATGCTGCTTCCTTGTTTAGGAAGCTGTGAACAATTTTCAGAGACATCCAACACCTCTGGCCTGGTCGGGAATGCATTCAAAAAGAAAACCACTGAGCACTGCAAAAAGAGATGGATCCTGACTTACTGAAGTACATATGCCAATAAATGCAATGGGCAGCAATTCACTTCGATTCAACATTTACGGAACACCCATATGGGTCATGCATGACTCAGGAGTAGGAACCATGCAAGCTTTCAAAAGACCTGGCTCTTGCAAAGTGCACATGCCAAAAAATACCATGTGGACATGTGCAGAATGGTGCTTAGATGTCCAGGAAGAGGTACGTTTTCCATTGTATTGAGAGTAACTTGAATCTTCTAAATTGGAGAAAATTTTAGGCAGGTCCTAGACTTCAGCAGTGCTGTGAAGAAGAAAAGGGAGATGAGCACGGACAGTTTCACATATACATTGTGGGCACAAAGGCCAGAGAAGAAACAGTATTCAAAATAGACTAAGAACATCTTTATTTGCCAAACAAAGCAGTATGTTTGGAAATCAAAAGGTGATGGGTGAAAATGACTGATGAAAGGCCTTGAAGTTATCTTTAGCCAGTCATAAGCCCTTGTTTTCCATTTTTAAATGCATCTAGTGCAAGATGAAGAAATGCTAAAATATAAATGCGTGCACATAATTCTCTAAGTCACATTTCTTTGGGTTCGTGTTCTTTTTAACTTTTAATTTTATTTCTTCTCATCAGATTTCCTACCCTGAGTCATCCCAGGCCTCCAAGTTGAAGAGGTTAATGACCAACATATTCTAGCCCACTATTTCAGTTTCTTGTTGTTTTTGTTGCTTTATTTCACTGGGAAATTTTGCTGGGATTTAAAATGGGGTCACACAACAGGAGAGATTGGACCATTCCTTCAACATAACGCCCCCATTTTCTCCTTGGTGACACTGTTATTAACTTTATCTTTCATGAGCACCTTACTTTCAGATAAAACCAACCATCTCATAGCACAAGTCTTGATCAACAAGTTTTAACTTTTGGACCAGTGAGTCTGCAGTTCATTTTATTCCATTTGTTTATTTTAACCAAATATCATTAACTTGGAATGCTTAATCTTAAGTATCTGATCTCACATCTTCTTGGATGGCTAGCACTTGGCAAGCCAAACATTAACTGCAAGAATAGAAAAGAAGAAACACTGAAACTAGTGAATTCACTGGAAATGGTTTGCAGTCTAAAGAAAACAGGACCATCTGGGTTAAGTTATAGACTGAGCTTTTTGTTTGGTTTGGCTTGGGGTCGGGGGAAGTCTTCCCTATCCCCCTTTTACACTTTTGTTGAGCAGCACAGTGTCAGATATTATTATTCTATGAGTGGCTTTAGGTTTTCTGCAAGGCTACCCTGTTGGACAAGCAAATCTATGTGAATCTTGTACATGATGGAAATTGGAAAGCATTCTCCGGTATGTTCATACAGCTTCCTAAACTTATTTCTCCTCTGCCCTGGCGTGCACAGGGAACATAGTGTATGGTCCAATCTCACCAGATCCAATCACCTCAGGTCCAGGCGAGTAAGACTGTCTTAAATTACCTCCATAGGTGAGTATGAGCCAGCTGACAGCAAAGCATAATCTGCCCAACATGGGCAGGGACTAGTACAGGCTCTCCTGATTGATTTGTGGCTGTCCCAGGGAAAGGAACAGGATGGATGTGGACCCAACCCTACTTTGGCAAGAGGTTATACTGGCCTGGATAGCCCTCAATAAAGGCGTACAGAAGGACTAAATGGTCACTGGGGGATTTCAAAGGTAGGGAAAGTTAGTGATTCTGCCACAAAATTCTATTCTGGATTGAAAAAAACAGCTCTATTTTTATCCACTAAACCTAGGAGAAATTCTTGCAGAATAGCAAAACTAATGGTAGCCAAAGCTAATGGAGTGTTCTAAGAAGTATTTTACTCTTTCCCAGTGAAGCTCCATGTGTATGATGACATTTTCAGAAGGAGCTAAAAGCTATCTTCCCCAAATTAAAAGCACAGTTAGAAAATCTGCTCCAAATACAATGGTCTGCTGGCTTTGAAATATTGCTCCAGAGACAAGCCCCATGGCGCTGGAGAAGACCTGAATCAGCAGAAGGCAGGAGGGGGCGCGAAGACAGTATTTATTATGTCTCGCAACGAACTACTCCATAGGTCACTGCTGATTTCTGTTTACACTGTGCTGACCCTTCACACTCCAGAGCAGTTTGTTCAGCTGTGATCTACAACCGAGAGTACACGCAGTCTGTCATCTGCTGGGCTCCGCTCAAGCCGACCGGTGTACCCAAGAAAACAGGCAGTGTTACATACAGAGAAATGCCCACCAACCTGCAGTTGCTGCAGAAAACAGAAAAATTGTCTGTTTTCTCACTTTGCACTTTTGCATTAATAAAAATTACATGTCTTGGGATTCTGGGGTAAAGCATGATCCTAACAAACTGGATTTTAACAAAGCGATTATTTCCACTTTACATTATGGAAACTGGAAAATGAGCCTGTAGAAACGATCCTATCTGTAGGTCATTATTTCACCCATTTCAGTTAGGAGGTTCAAATACTGACGTGCAGTAGTGCAGTGCTTTTTGGAATGCATTTGTGCCAACTTTTTTTGCAAAGGATTATCTGAGGTCACCATGCTGTGGTCGGAGAGAAACCATGGGCAGTTCTGTTATCCTATGAGGTTGATGTTTATGGTCTGACTTATGAGGGTCTGTTTCTTGAACTTGGAGCTCCCTGATCGTTTTCTCTACCCATTCAAGAGCAGAAGACTCCTCCTGTCTTCCTGGGTGTGAGAGTTTAACTACATTGCCATGGAAAAAATGTTTTGTGATTTTTCTGAGGCTAAAAGCAGTCTCATACCTGTGTAATATAAGCAATAATAATACAGTGTTTGTTTCCCAGACAAATTCTAATGCCAGGGACTAGACTGCTTCAGTCACTCACTCCTGATCTGTTCAGATGGGCTCTTTAAAGGGGAATTCCCATATACAGATTACCCTTTATGATGGGCTCCCCTAGAAAACCTTCTATATCTGCCCCCTCCTGTATCAGTCTAGCACCTTGTACTTCCCCCTACCACAGCACTCAACACTGTACACTCACCCACACAACTGGTTATTTGAGGACAGGATCCATCTATGAATCCTGGTGCACCCACAGAGCACCAGTGCCTAGCCCAGGGCCTGACACACAGTAGGCAGTCAATAAATGTGGGAGTGAACAGTGATTCTGTTACTTCTTCCCTAAAACTCAACAGGATCTTGGGCTCTGGGGTCCTGGATTCCTTTTTAAAAAAAAAATGAGGTTGGGGGGAAGGGAGAGGGAGAGGAGGGTGGGGAGAGAGAGAGAGAGAGAGGAGGAGGAGGGGAGGGGGAGGAGGAAAGAATGAGAAAAGAGGAAAGAAAAGAAAAGAAAAGGTAAAAAGGAAGGAACAGAAGAAGAAAGGAAAGAAAGAAATGAAGGGAAACCCATAGCTCTGTGTCTAACACAAGGAAGGATGGGCTAATAAAAGAAGTAATGCTGATGAATGTAAAGTGATCAGGTAGGCACTATTTTTTGAAGATGAAACACAACAGAATTTAGAACTCTATTTCCAGCAACATGGCAGACTAATCCCTCCAGGCATAACTAAAATGCTGAATAAAATATTTAAAATGTCATTTGAATGCATGGTGTGGCTGGCAGGGAAATACAGGGATGGACTGGAGGCCAGAGATGAAGAATGTGAATCTCAGAAGTAAGCAAGCAGTAGAGAAAGCACTCATTTTAGGACTATCTAAAAATCCTCAAGAGGCCCACAGCTCACTTTTTACTTGGCTGCACCCAGCACAACTTGGGGCTGTAGCAAGGGAGCGGGTCAGATTAAAAAGCGTTGGCATAGAGCTGCCCTCCTAACCCCAAATATATATACTTTCAGAGGGTAGGGGAAAACATTCCATACACTTTACAGAGGAGATGTTGGGCATATATGCCTCATTGGGCTTGAGAATTTCTAACCACAAGTCCCATTTATGTGGGTGTAATGTAAGAATTCCCTCTGTCTGTGTGACTCCCAGGAAAATACATATGGAAAAAATACTTCTATAAGTAGTCCAGCCATCATATACACACGCTACGAATGAAAGAGAAAAAAAGGAGGAAGACAAGCCACCTCCATTCCCCAGAAGTTGTACACACCAATTCTGGCCATAACTTACTCATATGACGATACCTAGCTGTGTATGCTGTCTTTATTCTGGGTTCCAAGGTTCTATTGATGGAGAGAAATGAAAGAATAAATATTGGGGGTAGGGAGCGCTGCCTCTATCTTCAAATATTGAGATGACTCTCCAGAGAGAATTAAGGTAATATTTGATCCTTGGACATCTTTCTGGTTAGTGATAGACAGGATTTTTTGAGTCTCATTGCAGAATAAATTGGTTTTGTTTGTTTGTCTTCAAATTTTCATTAAAAAAAGATAACTAGGTAAAAAATATATTTGAAATTGGAAATCAATTTCTTAAATAATAAGAAAAAGGGATGAAGAATCCAAGAGCAAGAAATCATATAAACTGCAATTACAGTTCTTTTTCTCGGGGAGCTTGAAGTTCCTAGTATAGACAGAACTGCTCAGAACTGATGTGACCTTATTGTTTCTTACCTGTTTCCTTTCATTTTGCTCCTCAACACAAATTTCCTCAAAAGAGTATAGAAGCAAAGTCCTCCTGCAAGAGCTAGAAAAACAGGGAAATAGCTGAATGGTTTCCTTTTGGTGGACTGCCTTGCTTAAGGCTTTTTGTTTGTTTGTTTGTTTTAGGTTTCAACTAAAACATAGGAATAATTTGTCATCTTTAAAAGGTTTAAAAAGAGACACTTTCTATAATAAGATAGCATCTTTAAAAAAATAAAAAACAGATCCACAGCTAATGTAACTAAATGTTCTTTGCAGAAGGGAATTGTAAATTTCCCTTTATAGGATTAGCTTTACATAAAAATTAAATAAATAGGGCTTCCCTGGTGGCGCGGTGGTTGACAGTCCGCCTGCCGATGCGCGGGACGCGGGTTCGTGCCCCGGTCCGGGAAGATCCCACGTGCCGCGGAGCGGCTGGGCCCGTGAGCCATGGCCGCTGAGCCTGCGCTTCCGGAGCCTGTGCTCCGCAACGGGAGAGGCCACAGCAGGGAGAGGCCCGCGTACCACACACACACACACAAAAATTAAATAAATAAAAATCACAGCACCAAATCTGAAAATGCACAGTAGAGGCATGTGAAAGGTCCCAGAAATAAGGGAGATATTTTATTTTCTGTATGGTGCTGCCAGCTAATGTACCAAATATAAAATAAAATTTATTATTGGTCAAGTATCAAAATGGCAGCGACTGGTAAGAATGGTTATTCTGGCTAAGTTAAAGGGAGAACTAAACTATGTATTGGTTTGGGGATGCAAAGAGGACACTCTTACACACTCTTGCACTCTCATACACCTATATGTACAGTTGTGAGTCACAGCAACCACTATATTAGTACAAAAGTTTTCCAGATGGTTCAGCCCTATTACCTGCATTTTCAATACCTCTACTTAGTCCCTGTACATGGATAGCAATAAATCTACTATAATCTAGTGCCCCAAGAGGAGAGGAAAACAAACCTAAAGCCTCTGTGAGAAAGTGGTTACTTTCTGAAGAGCAGTTACAGTACAGATATTTTGTCCTCTTGCATTTCAGATGACTCTCGATTTATTTGGTAAGTGTATTCCTTGTAGCAGGAATCCTCTGCCCTCCAGTCATCCTCCTTTCCCCTCTATTTTTGAGACGCCCTGGGTCCATGATAGTAAGGCACCAAAAGGTAATCCAATGGGCTTAACTCTCTGAAAAACTGGGATCATGAAAACAAAGATATTCAGCTAAGTCACAATTTGAGATGGGTGTATTTTGTAGGATTGTTTTTGGTTCAATGCCATGCAGATCCACTTAAAAAAGTTTAACCAAATATTGTATATTTCTCTTGCAATAAGTCTAGGAGTAGGCCATCCTTTTCTATCTTTTCATTCTGCCATCTTTAGCATTTTGCTTTCATCCTCCCTGCCTCACTATGGCCGCTATACCTCCAGGCATCACATCCACATTCCAGACAAGAAAAAACAAGTGACAAAGGGGAAAAGGAAATATCTACATCAGGAACGCAAAACTTTCCCAGATATCCCTAATAGAATTCAGCTTGTGTCTTGTTAGCCAGAATTAAAAGAAAAGCTGCAAGGAAGGTTATATGATAGACTGTTTTTACTAGACATGTTGCCACTGCAAACAAATCAGGGTTCTAATAGGAAGGATAAGAAAGAATGGTATAAATATTTAATGCCAAAATTCTAGAATTTCAATCCACAGAGAAAGTAATTAGCGTCTCAAAGGAAAGTATAATATCATATTCACTTTTTGCTCTCCAAGTGCTGACACGTAGTCCGTGGTTATCCAGCAGCTATTTCTTGAGCTTTTTTTGTATGCCAGGTGCTATTTTAGGTGCTTGGGATACACCCAGATAAAAATTCTTGTCCCATTATATCTTACATTCTAGCAGGCAGAGACAGATAATAAACTATAGTCACAATAAATAAAGACTGCAGTTTGTTCAAAGGTGATAAATTCTACAGGAAAAAAAAGTATAGCTGAGTAAAGAGAATTAGGAGAGGAAGGTGGAATGGACAGGTTGTAACAAAAATAACACAAGAATTAAGTATTAGTTTTTCCTTTCATTCCTCAGACCTTTCTAATTTCTGGAACATATAGTATGTTTTATCTTGGAAAAATAGTTCATTATTTTTTTCAACTCCCATTCCTGAAAGTGCTGAATCCAACTGCTGTTATTTACACAAGAAATATCAATGATTGTGTCACGTAGTGTAGTGGGCTAGACATTGCCTCACACAGAGAACTGTTTGCAATTTACTCAAAGGGTCTAATTCGATAAGGAAGAAGGAAAATTCTGAGGAAAAAAAGAGCAATCAACGAGGAGAAAACGCTCTTCTGACCTGGTGCCTTCTGAGTGTCAGAGCAGCGCCTTTCTGGGGAATGTGGCTCTTCAACAGACAGTGCAATTGGATTAACTCTCCTCTGCTTAAAATTATAAAAATAAGAAACACCACACACACACACACACACACACACACACACACACACACACACACAGAGCTACATTTCAATGTAGAAAAAAAAAAAATCCAAAATCAACATCTCCCAAGGGATTGGGGTTTGATTGATTTTATTTAAAGTCTGGGTGGGTTTCTGACCACTAAATATTTGCTTAATTATCCCAGCAATGAAGAGTGATGCTCTCATTAGCAGGGGTTAGAAGCCCATCTGTGCTCTCTGTTGGTGTTTTGTACAGGATTGTAAACCTGCAAATTGCATGTACAGTTGCGGAGTTAGAAAATTATAATTGCAGCTCTGATATTCATTATCCCATGAACCCGGGTAGAGCAATTTTTTTTCCCTGGGCCTTGGCCTATTTTGCATAAATTGTAGTTAACGGTACTCTACCGCAATACATAATTTCAACACTATTTTATGCTAAGCCAAAAAGTCTTGCCTTGTGTACTGCTTATTGGCAAAAAGCGATGCTCTCCCAGATCCTGAAGCTGAGGTTATTACAGAGCTCAAAACAATTGCTGCACAATTAGAAAGCAAGAGGAATCTTATTGCTTTTGACTTTGCAAATACAGAAATCACAAAGATGCCACATCCCCTGTCCCTGAAGAAAACCAAAAGTGAATGCCTCTCCAGAAGGATGTGAAACACTATGAGGTGAATTTCACAAATGTCTGGGGAAATGACTGACCCAAAGTCCTTTGATAGTTACTCTCAGGAGAGGCAAATTCAGATTTTCTGAGGCTTGGAGCTTTTAAAAACATTTTTGTAAAAAAAAAAAAACATTTTTTTCAGGGAGAGAGAGGTGCTCTTCAGTAAAAGGAATACTTAGTATTTCTTCAGAATTTAAAGAAGTCACAATACATTATTAATTTTTAATAGGAAATATCATAAAAGTCACAAAACGTGTAAAAAACTGACATTTTACCTACAAGCCACACCTCCATAATACTTTTTCCCACATTTTTCATCTGCACCCTTGACCATCTCTTCGTACAACAACGATTTTGAGAAGTATTTTCCAAGGCAGATTTACCATGAAATGGATAAAGCTTCAGCTTCAGGCCCCTCACTCCCACGGGTCCCTTGCAAGGTCCTATACCAACTTCGTATTTTTCTCAATTCCGTTCACTAAAGAAAAAAGATTATGGTGTCTTTATAACTGTGCATGTTGCATTATCGCGTTATATTCCTGAGAGGAAAGAACTTCCATTTACTAGGCTTTGATGAGAACCAAATTTTCTACTAAGAGCTGACGGTGAGACACATTTTCCTTACCAGTTTCTGACTCTATATGCTTCAACTTCTGTTCTTCCTCCACTACTCATATCCTTAGTGCTGAGCTATGAAACATGTTCATGGTGCGAGATAACTCCTTCCCCACACCTTCACGGCACGACACTGGGTCAAGTAGCCAATGGTCAGTAGGAGCCAATGGTTCCTGGAAGCCATTCCCACAGCAGAACAGCTAGGCTAATCCTCCTTCTAAAGAAACATCCACTATGTACTTCTGGAAGTGACTGTGAAACAAATAAACATATCTCACTAAACTTGAACTACATGTATCCCCAACTCAACTTCCTCTTAGCTGGATCTCAGCACACATGGCCTTTCCAGTGCCACCCTATGCAAGAGAAAGAAGAGTGGAAGGAACGTCTGAATGGAAAGGGACCCTGATCTTAAACAATATGTTTAAAACGTTTTATTTTGCATAGTTTATACCTATGACCTTGCAAGTAAGTGGCCCTGAAGTTTAATAATCATTCATTTAATGGTAAATCTTCACTGATTCTCCTGAGTTCTAGCGGCTCCACACATGGTCCTGCTGTGCGCGTGATGGCTCAGAGGAAATAGATGGCTGTACAGGTGTACAACATTCTGAGCTTCAGAAACACCAGTATGGCATCTCCGACTCCTTTGAATCTGGAGATGTGAATTCTGGTCTGGATTTCAGCTGACATAAATTATTCACTTAGTTGTGGTTCATTCATCTAGCTATCATGACACCAAAAAAATACTTATTGAAGTCTCTCATCATTAAGAGACTCTGCTAAGATGTGTCGCTGATTGAAAAATACGTCCCTGCCCTTACAGGACCCAGGGTCTAGCGGAGAAGACAAAAAAAATACATAACGCAGACTACATTGGAAGAACAAAGGAATTATCAACAGAAGTCCAAACTGGAGTCCAAATGGTCAAACTGTGGGCTTATTCAACTGAATATTTTTATAACCTCTGATCCTCATCTATAAAATACAGGTGGTAATATTCATCTCACAAGACTAATATAAGGATTAAGGGAGATAAAATTATACAAAATGGCTTAAATATAAGGCTTTCTTTAAATATCACTCCCCGGAAGCAAAAACAATCTTATTCTTTTATATATCTGCTTCTGTTCTAATGCTCCATAAATCTCTGCTCAAAGTAGAATAATAAATAACAGGGTGAATAAATAAAAATATAAGAGATGTGAGGGCTTCCCAGAGAACATCTGATGTTACCCAAGCCTTGAAGGGCATTTCAAACACAGAGAAAAGATACCAAGAATGTATCGGACAGGAGTCTTTTCAATAACACATGGCGGAAACCCACCTCTAATGGCTTCAACAAAAAAGGGGGGAAAGTTGGCTCACGAAACTGAGAAATCCAGGGGCAAACTTGGCTCCCCGTTGGCAGAACCCTGGTATCCAAACAATATTCCCAGAACCAGTTTCTCTCCACTGCTTGGCCTGCTTTTCTTCATGTTGGTTTTATTCCCAGGCAGCCTCTTCCCACACCATGGCAAACAGTCACCTTCAGCTTCAGGTTTACATGGGCCCAAATCTGCAGTCTCTGTGGAAGGATTCTCAGATCTGGAATATGCAGATGAGATCACCCATGAAGATGACTGAAGGGTTGGCATACATACCGGGAGGCATTTTGCCCACCCTGAATCTCAGGAACTGAGAATGGGGAATGGGTGGATCCCTAAAAAATCCAGCAGCTACGTAGAAGGAGGGAAGAGACTGCTGGGGAATTCTCCTCAAAGCACATTTCAGGTAGAGAAGAAAATAAGAGCAAAAGCTCCAATGTCTACTTGAGTACATACTGCCCTGGTGTCTGGGAGGATACAAAGGTGAGGGAAATGTGATTCTGGCCTCAAGTAAGGGAGGTAAGGCACGTCGGAAGAAGCAACCATAATCCAAGATAGGAAATCAGTAAAGCCCTAAAAAGGTCGGTAGATGCCATTATTCGTCAGAGAAGGCAGAGATCTCTTTCAGCTCAAATTGGAGACTTTTTAGAAAAGACATGGCACCCGAACTGGATTTTGAAGGAGTCTGTAGGAAAGATGGTGTTCACAAATCATCTGAAAATGGAAGTGTCACAAAATCAGCTCTAGCATTGGCTTTTGGAGCTGTGGAGTTATTTAGCATTCTGGGACATCAGAACTTCCAGTCATTTCTCAAATCATCATCATGGTCAAACACCAGAGTGGAAAAAAGGCTGATAAGAAAGGTTACAGAGTGGTTTCTGTTGTGGAAAAGAGTTATACTCTCTGGGCTAAAATCTCCACTTTAAATTGTAAGTAATTATATATCCTTGCACTTGTTCCTTTATTCATCAATTTAAGTAGACCTCTTCCTTTGACTGAGGTAAAATTCACGTAACATAAAATCAACCATTTTAAAGTGTACCATTCAGCATCACCTAGTACATTCACAAAGTTGTTCAATCATCACCTCTATCTAGTTCCAAAACAGTCTCATGTCCCCCAAATGAAAACCCCTACCCCTTACGCAGCAACACCCCCTTACCCCATCCTCCATATCACCAAGTCCCCGGCAACCACTAATCTGCTTTCTGTCTCTACGGATCTACCCGTTCTGGATATTTCATACAAATGCAATCATATAATATGTAACTTTTTGTGCCTTTTTTTTTTTCCATTTAACATACTACTTTCAAAGTTAACTGGACCTCATTTGATATCCCTTCCCATATCCTATAATGTGGGGCTACATATATATGAACTCTACACCTAAGTTCCACTGCCTAGCAGCTGTCCTGTGATGGGCCGTCTACCACCTAATATCCACTCACCCTGGTAGTCAGCATGCCCCCAGGGGTCATGTCTTAAGAACTTTTTTAGGCCCTTCTGCAGTCACAGGCCAGTATTCACCTGACACAGAATGTTTGATAAGTTAGCTGGTTGCATGTTGGGTGCTTGCAGACTCCAAAATATATTCTTTGGCCAAACAGAACGCCTTCTCCAAGGACGATCAGTCAAGGGAGCCCAAGAAGTAGGCAGGAAGCAGAGCAGCAGCTCAGATCCAGATCCTTACCCTTTATTACAGAATTTAAATCTCAAAGGGTTCTTAAAGAACATCCTTTTTTTTTTCAGATCATGAAACTGAGGTCCAAGAAGCTTAAAAAAAAATCACCCAAGATCACACAGGTAGAGCATCAGAGCCCACTTAGAAGCTCAGAAATTCTCAGTCTAAATTCAGTGCGCTCTGATACAACATAGTGTCCGATACTTTACACTTTTCTCTCTAGAAGCAAGAACCAAATGTAAGAAGGCAGCAGATCTATAAAAAAAAAAACCTCTCAATCCTGCAAGGAGCTGAGAGGAGTCTCATTTTTTTCATCTGTGCAAATCCAACAGGGAGTAACACTGCAGTTCACAAGGGAAGAAAAGCTGGGGTATCAAAACTGAGAGTAATTTTGATCTTAAATTAAAAGCATATTAATTGATGAGCAATGCTTTCTATCATGTATAAATCTGGAGCTACCATTGATGTTCTTTTTCCCTGTGTGGGGTTTCTCTTGGTCAATATGGCTTATATCTTATTGTTTTATAGCAATGACTATCTGTGTTCCACCATCTCATTTCATTCAAATTTGCTCCCAAGGGCACTGAACGTGAATGACCCAGTAATGAGGGAGAGGGTGGGATTTAGGGGACAATGTTTAGGATTCAGAGGCAGTGAGGGCGTCTGACTCATTCTGAGCAGCTAAACTGCTGTTCTCCCTCTCCAAAAATATCGCTTGTAAATGGGAGCTCAGATCCTTCTAGGTAGAAACGCAAGCCTGTAAATATCATGTCAGGATCTTGATTTTTTTTTTTTGTAACATAAAGTTAATGATGCTTAAAATATGCACAATATGTACCCCTGAGGAGCACTGAATTATCTTGATGTCTGAACTTCTGGGGATGGTCTATAAAGAAAATAATTCAGAAGTGAGTGGAAATAGAATTGTAAAACGCAATTAGGAAGGGGGGCGGGGAAGCCCCAGATGTACGCGCAGCAGAACCAAAGGGAAACAAACCAGTGCCCTGATGCGCTCATCTTTGTTTTCTAACCTCATCTTTGAAAGATTCACTTCCTGGATTTTTGCCTGAGAGATTCGTGAGCACTTCCTTGACAATTTACCTCTTTTTAACTCGGGGAAGAGGTGCTTTTTCAAAAACAAGCCAACTGGACCATTTTCTCCTACAGCACTCAAACCCTCTGCACCTAAAACAAACAAATAAACCAAAAAATAAAAAAAAAAAAAACTTCTAACTAGTATTTAGGCTTTCAAAAGCAGGTTGGATGCAAGCCTCCCTAGGATAATCATTTGCACCTTCCTTCACCCACGCATAATACACACTTTATTCAGCAAATAGCAAAGTCGTTTCCCGGTGAGTCAAAGGTCACTTTTTGCTGTATTAATAGCTGCTCTGGGAGGGTCAGTGTTGTGCTATCCTACATTTTTTCCAGGGCCTGGAGATGCAATTTCCTACAATCTGCAGGCAATTTCCCACCAATTTTCTTGGGGAGCTAATAGGCTGTGACAGGTGATGGAGCTAGCAAACAGCAGGCGGCTTCAGAAAAGACAAATTGCATCTCTGCCACCTAACTGGGCAATCTAGATCGACAGAGTTTATAGCTTTGTAGTGTTATTGGGCCCCATGCTAACAGCAAATCATTCACACTGCTCGCTGAATTTCATATTTCCTTCCTTCTGAATTTGTTATTGCCGCACATCACTTTGTAGCACTTTCCCTGGAAACTGCAGTAAAAAAGGCAATCACATATATATTAGTGACTTAAATGTCTCCTAAATTGCTTACCAGAAATTATTAGCATTCAATAATTTCTGTTTACGGAGTTAGGGCTACACTGGCCATTTTTAAGTGATGGGATAGGAAGGTTGGAAAGAAAAGCCAAAAAGGAATGGGTAACAGGTTGAAACCCTTGGGTGGGCACAGAGAGACTCTTTCTTCTTTTGAACAGGCCCGTGTGCTTGTGCACAGTCAAACGTATTTCAACAAGTAATATAAGCATTTGTTACACGTGCCCACAGCACTGATTTATGCTTTGCCTAGACTGTTTTTTAAAAAGTTAACAGTTTAAGATAACAGTGGAAATGCTTTCATAGAATTAAACAGAAACATCCATATTTTAATTTAAATATTTTTTATTACATAAGTCATACAGGTTCAACCTAAAAGAGTTAGAAAAGATAAGGAAATAAAAGATCTGATTAAAGAAACACCTAGTCATTATATCAACTCAAGCATTTTTGTTTTCACTAACTTAATTTACAAAAGTCCTACTCTGTGCCAGGTGTGGCACAAAAATGAACTAGGCGGGCAGGCTCCTGCTACTGGGGGTTTCATGGTCTAGAGGAGGACACAGGCACACAAACAGATAAACGGGAAGACACTGTGCCCCAGCTGTCCGAATGCCACTTTTGAAGAAAGCAGGAACAGACTGCCTGCAAAAGTAAACTGAAGTGAGAAGCAGACCAACTCAGCTGGAGTTAAGTAGTGCAGGTGAATAGTGCAGGTTCTGTTTGAGAGGATCAATGTGGAAATAGTAACTGCATCTAGAGTCCATCACTTGAAAAGGACACAGGGAATCCCCTGGCAGCCCAGTGGTTAGGACTCTGCACTCTCACCGCCAAGGGCCGGGGTTCAATTCCAGGTTGGGAAACTAAAATCCCCAAAATCGCACAGCATGGCCCCCCAAAAAAAGGGACACAAACTTTAATGTTTTGGACAACGTGGTCTATGCTGTAATGATTAAACTGATAGCAGCGTAATACTAGGGTAATTACACCCTCACCCCAGCATAAAAAGGCTGGAGCCAGCCTTAGGGTTACAGGGGCCCGCAGAGCAAAGGGTGCCGAGCAGAGTATGTGCCAGAGACAAAAGCAGAATTCCTAGCTCATCTTAAGAATCTCACTCCTAAACGACAGCTATTGCCAAGAACTCAGACAAGCCAGGAATGGTAAAAAAAGACTCCAGAAAGGCACATTGCTAATCACGTCCTAAAGATTAGGAAGCACCTGTTCTTTACAGATTAGTAAAAACTGAAGCAGAAACACCTCCCGTTTCTCTGGGCTAGATTAGATGGCTACTGGAAGGATTGTGTAGTCTCTGCTATATTTGCCGATGCCTCCAGAGAAAGTAGTGCTATGATGCTTTCTTTTTCAGCTCATTATCACATCAGGTCTGCATAAAGGTAAGCAAAAAGGATCAGGGGAAAAGGAATACGTTTTTGGTGTGGAACTTTACTTTTTTTTTTTTTTTTTCAATCCTGGGATTTTCGGGGTTGATTTAAGCAGAACACGGTTTGTGGTTTTTGAGGACAGGCAGGGGAGGTTCACCCAATAGAAACTGAAAGGGTTAGAAGAAGATTTCGGCTCTAAATGATCTCTTCCACTTGCCGGTTGTGAGATCTGAAACTTCATCATCCATATTTGTTCCTATCCCGAAGGCTTGTTTAGATGACTGTGAGCCTTAAAGACAGAGTGTGTTTTTAATCTCATGGACCCAGAGTGAGGCCCTTAATAATCCTCCATATACAATGACTGTGTGAGCTGAATAGAATGAAGGATCCCTTAAATAAAATGCAAGTAACCTCTTGTATAAACCAGTCATTATCCATGTGTTCCCACCTGAGAAGGTTCCAATTGAATAGGCCTGGGCAAAGGCCCCAGCACCTTCGTATTAGATTCTCCTGCAGAGCTAGTTTTGAAAGCCCCTGGAATAGTCATGGGGTGAAAAGAGTGGAATGGACACTAAATGCACATCCACAGCAAATCTCTAAGGGCAGCAATGACACACTGTGGAGAAGGCAATGTGGGACTCGAGGGACATTGTTCCAGCTAATGATTAAGAACTCTCCAGACAGTAGGGGCTTCTTAGACAATGGGTAAATTTCCAGGATGTCCGGCCCCCTTCCGAGAAGGAGGGAGATAACAAAATGTAAAAAAGGTGTCTGTCAAAGAC
>NW_020837951.1:38781035-38797472 GCF_003676395.1 Aethalodelphis obliquidens | reverse complement strand
ATAACAAAATGTAAAAAAGGTGTCTGTCAAAGACCAATCAGGCAGCTAGGGACAAGTTCCCTCTCTGGTCCGAGCCTAAGCCGGGACCAATCAGCAGGAGAACACAACCAAATCTATAACTTACATACGGGGCAGTGGGAACCTATAAAACTGACATATTCGCGCCCAAAAGGGTTCCTTCTTCCACCTCCTGCGTGAGGACCAAGGAACCCCGGTGCACCGGCCTTCAATAAACCTCTTGCGTTTTGCATCGGCTTCCGACTCTTGTTGTTTCCTGGGCGAGTCGAAACTCCTAGGAGACCGCGAAGGTCTAACAGCAAGACAACGGGCCTTCCATTCAAAGCCACACTTTACATCTTACGAGCAATAGGAACTGAACCACGTGACCTAGTCAGAACTTTCTATTTCCTTATCTGTGGTAGTGCAAGTGGTTACCAGGGTCACAGGAGGTAATGCTTGTGACACTCACCCCATCATGGCCAGCACTGGCAGAGCACCTTGCAGAGGGGAGGCTTAGAAGAAATGGCAGCTCTTTCTCCTCCTAGTCAGGAAATGGATTTTCTATTCCCTGCTGCCCAAGCCATCCCTGGCACATGAAGGTCAAAGCTTCTCCCAGGTCTCAATTTTCCACATGGATTCAGCCCAAGCACTGAGTACAGTGTTTTCTCTCCATCCTCCCTCTTCCCTGTCTCTGTCATTGCATTTCTCTTGGGCATAAATTCCAAATGGATAAGCCATTATGGAATATTATTGCTCCATGCGTGGACGCCCTCAGTTCCTTCTTGTTTCTAGACATAATGGCTTTTCATCAGACTCTGTACAATTTCTTGCATGCTACCTTCACTTCTCTGTTTCCTGAAGTATCAGCAAAGTGAAGCCTAAAGTTAATACCGCTAGAACCATAACATACAAAACGGCACCCGGTGGCTTCAAAGAGTCAAAGGGCTTCACTGAGCATTTCATTTGCTGCTTTAAGAATTAGGTAAGGAAGAGAATATAGCTCATTAAATTTCTTAGATAATTTAAGGACTTGTCCAAGATCACACAGCATTTCATATATCCCTCAAAGTTAAAAGAAAAATTTATGGAAACATTTTCATGACTTTCAGGGACTTAGATACAAAGTGGTCAGACCCTATGACTTTTCTGGGAACACCCAAGAATTAGAAATGAACTAGGAAAGGTCACTGGTGAGACAAAAAATTCCATCTTTCATTTCTGCTTAACCTTTAATACTAAATGCATTTACTGAATCTAAGAACATTTAGAAAGAAATGATGTTGAATAAAATTAGTAAGGCTTGCAATTTTTCATAATATGAGTAAATGAGATAGGATTAAAAATATTTCCTACTTATATTAACGCTGTCCAGTGGGAAAGAAAATTAGTTTACCCTTAGAAGAAAGATACATAAAATTTTACTGTAATTCAGCCCTAAGGAATTTTTTAATTACCTCAGTAATGAAAAATGTAAAATTACTGAGTATCTGTGCTGGGATCTTTCAACACCCATTCCTCAGCTTTAAACCACTTGCTATTTTAATATCCAATTTCATAAATATTATATTTCCGAAATGTTTGGCCCTTCAGAAAACAGGAGTGAAGGCAAGATAACATCTAGCTATAGCTTACACTCGACAAGAAGGGAATATCCACGGACTGTGCAGATCCAACTGAGTTTAAATGCCAGCCAGCCATTTCTTAATCAGGAGCAGTGACAAAAATCACAAATTCCATTGCTGCTCTGTCTTCAGAATCAGGTCCAACAAATCAAAAATAACAACCTTCACTAGTTTGTGTGGCCTGGCAAAGGATTAAGCCAAAAAAAATAACATATTTTCCCAATCAGCAAATGTTCCTATGAATGGATTGGCCAACAACCCCAAGTTCATTTCTTTGAATTCTATTTTGCATGCAATTCCGTTTTTCCAATGATCCATTAGTTAACCAGAAATACTGTACATATTTTAATGGATTAGGAGACCTTAAGGGAATTGATGCATCCCAAATGCAGGCCTCGGGGGACTCTGGTTTATTGCACTGAAGATAATTCTTTCCTGAAAAGGAGCGAGCTTCATTTGAAATTAAGATTTGGAGATCATCAATGGAATCAATTGAGCCAGGAAGTCTTTTGTAATGTATGGCACATGGGAGGCAAATGAGCGTTTGCAGGTTACACGGGGAGAGGAAGGCCTAGCCGGTGACAGAAACCTTTTCCCCTACCTGCGTCACTTCAGAGCCTGTAAATAGTATGTTTTGTGAAGGAGACTTAAACATTTTTCTCTGTCAATGTGCTACACCAAGAAGTTCATTAGAGAGAGAGAGAGAGACAGAGAGAGAAGCCTTGGTCGTGCTCCAGAATGTCTTGACGCAGTTAACCACAAAATAAGTTATTAGTTTATTGTAAGGGCAGCCAGTTTTTAAGTAATGGAGTAATCCACTGTGGATTGCAGCAAGGAAGTGGGACAAAGGGTGTGAAATGAACAGATGGATTTGATTTTAAACAAATTAGACCCATGACAAGGGATGTAACAAGTCATCTTTCAGTCTTCCATGCTATGAGGTAACTTCCCTTGTGACCTTTCCAACCTACTAGCTCATTTTTCCCCTACCAGGAACTCAGGTCTTTCTAGGAGAGCAGCCTTGTGCTTTGCAATTGTAAACTACTGTCTCTTGCTTCTAGGAAACTAATGGAACGAGGCACCACACGGGACCGCCACCAGAGAATGCTTGATTACTTAATCTCCAAACTATTTGTTCTCTCAATCTCAGACTCATTCCTGGACAGGCTGATAAGAATAAGAACAAGAACAAATGCTCAGGAGATGTCACACCTTTGTAACTCTGGATTCTGAGAACACCCAACAATCTCACAGTGGCATTACCCATCAGTATGGCTGCCACCAACCCCAGGCTGATTCATGACCTGGACCATCTTTGTCCTTTCCACCCTTTCTTTAATGCCACCCCTGCATCCCTGCTCCAACTTTATGCGTTCAGTGGCTGAAAGCTGCCAAAGGTGGCCCCTCTGCTGTGAGGCACACCCCCTCCACTAAGTCTGAACTCCCTGGCAGTACCCACTGCCTCAAAATGTCCTGCTGTCTCCTCACTGTGTCAGTAAAACTCCCATCTCCTCACTGCTAGTGTCAACTAGAGCTTTGGAGGGAAGTAATGGGTGTATGTAAATTCATACTTACAGGTGAATGGCTGACCCCTTTGATCTAAATTATAAGTCTCCTAACTGACCCTTCCCTCTAGCCCACCTCCACAGAGCTGCGGTCTAAAACAAAAACTTGACCAGGTTCTGTTGGTTCCCTGTGACCCACAGAAAATGTGGAAGCCCCCACCCTCACTCCATCTGCATCCCCATCCTACCCAAATACCCACCATTTTGGTCCAGGACAACCCTGCTCCACCCTCTTCCCATTACAGAATCATGCTGCAATATTTACCTTTCCTCTGAACTTCCTTAATTCAAATTAGAACACACTTCTTCAGTCACAACCATTTAGCAGAATCTGAGTTCAAAATCTGAGTTCAAGCATCACCTTCTCTGGAAACTTCCCTGACCTGCATCCACCCAGCAAAGGTCATGGCTCACTTCTTCGTGTCAAAATCTTACCTCTTACCACCTCAAACAGGTCAGAATGGCCATCATTAAAAAATCTACAAATAACAAATGCTGGAGAAGGTGTGGAGAAAGGGAACCCTCCTACATTGTTGGTGGGAATGTAAATTGGTGCAGCCACTATGGAAGGCAGTACGGAAGTTCCTCAAAAAACTAAAAATAGAGTTGCCATATGATCCAGCAATCCCACTCCTGGGCATATATCCAGACAAAACTATAGTTCAAAAAGATACATGCACCCCTATGTTCATAGCAGCACTATTTACAATAGCCAAAACACGGAAACGACCTAAATGTCCATCGACAAATGAAAGGATAAAGAAGATGTGGTACATATATACAATGGAATACTACTCAGCCATAAAAAAGAATGCAATAATGCTATTTTCAGCAATATGGATGGACCTAGAGATTATATCATACTAAGCAAAGTCAGAAAGACAAATACCACATGATATCACTTATATGTGGAACTTAAACTATGACATAAATGAACTTATTCACAAAACAGACTCGTAGAGAACAGACTTGTGGTTGCCAAGGGGGAGTGGGGTGGGGGAGGGATGGATTGGAAGATTCGGATTAGCAGATGCAAACTATATATAAAACGGATAAACAACAAGGTCCTGCTGTATAGCACATGGAACTATATTCAATATCCTCTGATAAACCATAATGGAAAAGAATATGAAAAGGACTATATATAACTGAGTCACTCTGCTGTACAGCAGAATTAACACACATTGTAAATCAACTATACTTCAATTAAAAATATATATATATATCTTACCTCTTTCATGACAGCAACTCCCAGCAACATTCACTTAACCTCTGCAAATTCAATCCTACGTAAATTGTTCCATTAATCAGCTGTAAAATGTGACTGGCATGACACATATATTAAGTACAGAAAAACAAAATAATCCAGTGGGTGAACAAACATCAAAAAATGAGCGCGGTAGAGAGAAGCCAACCCAAGGAGGAAGCTTGTAGCTTGTTCCCATTCCCAGAATGAGGGACACAAGGCCTTGTGCTTTAGTCTCATCCCATTGTTAGATGCAAGAGGAAAGGCCCAATGGGGCTGAGGTAGGAAGAACCTAACAAGGTTCCAGAGGTGATGTCAGCCCCAATAGCCACGGGGTGAAGTGGTAAGGATGGCCTGTCTTCCTCTTCTTCTAATACGGCCTCCAAACCCCTCTTCCCTCCAGAGAAGTCTGTCTCTGTCGGCCTAGTTCTCGCCGTAGTGGTGATATAGAATCCAGAAAACGTGTAGCAGGAACAGGGTGAGAGAGGCGACAGGAAAGTAGACGCCATCCGCTTGCTGCTCGGCTCTCGGTGCCGTGTTTCCACGTGGCGCAAGGGACAGGGGGCCCGTGCAGGGCAGAAAGGGAGCTAAACGAGGAGCTGGCGGGTTACGGAGGGTGAGGAGGAGGAGAGAAACTGAAAAGGCACAAGGGTTGGGTCCTGGAGATTCTTCAAGATGAGCAGGTGAGACGCTTTGAGGCCGTTCCGGGCAGAGAAAGATGGGGCAACAGAGGAAGGCGTCGCTAAATGTGGCTGCGGATCTCGCGAGAACATAAAGATTTACTTCATGCAAAATGGGGCTGTCCTGGGCTTCCCTGGTGGTGCAGTGGTTGGGATTCCGTCTGCCGAGGCAGGGCACACGGGTTCGTGCTCCGGTCCGGGAAGATCCTGCGTGCCGCGGAGCGGCTGGGCCTGTGAGCCGTGGCCGCTGAGCCTGCGCGTCCGGAGCCTGTGCTCCACGAGAGAGGCCCGCGTACCGCAAAAAAAAAAAAAAAAAATGGTGCTTTCCGTGAGGTGAGGGTATTGACTGAGAAGGAGCAGAAAGGGGCCTTTTGGGGTTCTGGAAACGTTCCGTATCTTAATCTGGGGTGGGGAGGGGTATAGGCTTGCCAGGTAAAATATAGGAAACTCGGTTAAATATTTGGGACAATGAATATCAAAAAAGATTGTTTATCTGGGCTTCCCCGGTGGCGCAGTGGTTGAGAGTCCGCCTGCCGATGCAGGGGACACGGGTTCGTGCCCTGGTCCGGGAAGATCCCACATGCCGCGGAGCGGCTGGGCCCGAGAGCCATGGCCGCTGAGCCTGCGCTTCTGGAGCCTGTGCTCCACGAGAGAGGCCCGCGTACTGCCAAAAAAAAAAAAAAAAAAAGATTGTTTATCTGAAATTCAAATTTAACTGGGTGTCTTATAAACTGGGTGGATTTGCTAAATCTTGCCACCATAAGGTGGTAGTTACATGAGTACAGGCCAGTGCTTCTCAAGTGGGGGTGATTTTGCCCCAGCCGACAACTCTGGTGACATTTTTAGCTGTCATGACTTCGGTGGGCATGCTACTGGTACCTAGAAGGTAGAGGCCAGGGATGCTGCCGCTAAACATCCTACATGGCACAGGGCAGCCCCCTCAACACAGAATCATCCAGCCCAAATGTCAATAGTGTTCATCTTCGTAAAAAGTCAGCAAGCTGAGGTTTGCTGATATGTTCTTTTTACTGTACATATGTCACAATAAATAAATTTATGACAAAAAATTATTTACTCTGCAATATCAGAGACCTTAAAATGAGTGAAGGTTTGAATTAAACGGGATAGTGCATCTCAACAACATCAGGAAAAAACCCTCTATTTTTAACTACATTTTTTCATGGGAATGTGCTTCCCTAAATTTGAGTCCATGAGAAGATTGGGCAAGGTGGGGCTCCAGGGTTATTGAGTTGCATATTTCTGCAACATTTACCTAAGACTTCATGGCCATGGCTCCTGGGGCACCCCAGCAAACTCACAGGGACGCCATGAGATATTTTACCTTTTTAAGGGAAACACAGAGGCACTCAACAACTGCCAGACGTACAAAATACTAGCTTGAGCTCATTCCCAGTTTTTAGCATTAGATCAGAAAAATCACTATGGAACAGGAAATGAAGGGTGACAGTCTTCAATCTGCTTCCCAAATGTGAGAAGCTGTGAAGTTCCCAGTTGGTGCACACATCCCATTAGTAAGCATGGTCATCTCAAAATATTTTTTTCTTTTGATTTATGTTTATTTCTTTAAATAGCTACCAAGTTTATAAGACACAAATATTATTAAGTTGTTTGAACTTAACTACTTAATAAGTGGAACTGTTAGATATTTCTTTCGGCCTGTGGTGCTGTGAACAGAGAAAATTTGGGAAGCTCTGCCTAAGAGAACCGAATGGTTGTGTAAGTTCAGCAGTATTTATATATTATACATATCACACTATTTTAGTTTTTGAAAATAAGTGTGTCTCTTCTCCTTAAGGAGATCATCTTTGTCAACCTGAAGACAGAAATGTTTGCTAAATGACTATTGTATGAAGGGGAGGAAATGCCTTTTATTTATTTTTTAAACCACTTTTATTGAGATATGATTGACATACAAAGAGCCATACATATTTAACGTACACAACTTGATGAGTCTGGAAACCAATGAGACCAAAGGGGGAAAAGAAAAAAAAAAAAGAAGCTTTTTAGAGAGAGCTTGTTACTCCCAGAATGTAGCTAACATGTGATTTCAATCAATGGGTTAAAATGTGAAAACCCACAAAAAAGAGAAGAAAAAAGGAAAATTTGGGATCAGAAGATTTGAGAAGCAGGGTTTTCTTTCCTCATCTTGACATAACACAGACACAGCAGCCTCCTTTATTCATGGGAGCAGCTTGGCCTTAGTGTGAGCACAAAAGGCACAAGAAAAAATTCTGGACATTAGGGCAGCTGATGTCATGACATCTATCTCATAATCACCAGTGGAAAACAGCCCATTCCTCCATGGGTTAGCATAGAATTTTTCAGTTGTGTTCAAAGCATTGCCACAGACACACTCATTTTGTTACCAGCTTCTCACTTAGCAAACAGCAGGAACACCACTGGGCTTCCAAGCCTGGCTAGGTTCAAATTCCCTGGCTTTCCAGAAGGCATCCAGGCCTCTCCGCTTTTGCACAGGGCAGTATCCCCATGACCCCTTGCAGTTTTCCACGGTTGTCTCATACCCAGTCACTCTCAGGCAAGCACAATTAGTTGCACTGCCTAGTGCCAAGGGAGAAGTGCCAAGCTAGTGAGGAAATGAATCAAAATGAATTGAAATTATCTGCAGAGAACTGATGAGGAAGGCTCCTGCTGCGGCAAAAATCAATGAGTGAAAAAAATGGTCTGCCTGAGAAAATCAATGAAACCAAAATGGGCTGACCATAGGGAAGAATTCTCTCATATACACAGGCCATGCCTGACCTCAGATGTGCTCAGCAAATACAGCCCTTGCCCAGCTTGTTGAAGGGAACATGACCTTTCCTCTGCAGCAGTGCTTCTTAAACTTCAATGTGCACATGAGTTACCTGGGAGCTTGTTAACATGCAGATTCTGATTCAGTAGGTATGAGATGGGGCCTGAGAATCTATATTTCTAACAAGCTTCCAGGAGATACTGATGCTGCTGGTGTGTGGACCAGACTTAAGTAGCAGACATCTAGAGGAATGTGGCTTCTCAAAGTGTGTGGTCCCTCTACCGCAGCATCAGCATCATCTGGGAACTTGTTAGAAATGCAAATTCTTGGACCCCACCCCAGACTGACTGAATCAGAGGCTGTGGGGCTAGAAATCTGAGTTGGGTTTTTTTTTGGTTTTTTTTTTTGTGGTATGCGGGCCCCTCACTGTTGTGGCCTCTCCCGTTGCGGAGCACAGGCTCTGGATGCACAGGCTCAGCGGCCATGGCTCACGGGCCCAGCCGCTCTGCGGCATGTGGGATCCTCCCGGACCGGGGCGTGAACCCGCGTCCCCTGCATCGGCAGGCGGACTCTCAACCACTGTGCCACCAGGGAAGCCCGAGAAATCTGAGTTTTAACAAGCTCTCCAGGTGGTTCTGATGCACTCTCACATTTGAGAACCACAAGTATTCTAGATCTAGGCCATGTTTCCATGTAGGTCCCTGACCATCTCTACCATGAAAACTTCTCATGGTAAGCAAACGTAAGATCCATTGCCTTCCTCTGAAATCATCATCCTTAAATCTCTATTTTATGTTGTTAACTTTTCACACGCTCTTATTTGTCTCCTAAACTATATCAAGAGCTCTGAGAGCAGGGTCATAACTTGCAGAGCTCTGCATCTCCAGCTGCTTTAGCACTGTTTGCTATATAGCATGTGATCAATAAGCACTTGTTGATAGGCTGATGATGTTAGGTGGATTCACAGTGAAGTCAAATATGGCTGAGAAGCAGGAATTTAGTTGCTAGGTTGAGCATCCTCTTCAAGTAACTAAAATATAGGTATTTGCATTCATTATCTAATGCTGCATAACAAACCACCCCAAAACTTAGCGGCTGAAACAACAATACTCATTTGTTATCTCTCATTGTTTCTCTGGATCAGGAATTTGGGGCTGGCTTGGCCGAGCAGTTTGGGCTTGGCTTATGGGTCTCTGATGAGGTTGTAGTCAGATATTGGCAGGCTGAAGTCAACCAAAGGCTGGACTGGGCCTTAAAGATCTGCTTCTAAGATGACTCGCTCATGTGGCTGGCAAATTGGTGCTGGTTGTTAGAAGAGGCCTCAGTGCTTCTCCACTGGGCTACTTGAGTGACCTCACAATGTGGCAGCTGCTTTCCCCCAAAGGAAGCCACCCAGAAGGCCAAGGCAGGAAGTGCCATACTGTCACTTTCTTAGTATTCTTTTGGTCACACAGGTTAGCCCTGGCAACACAAGGGCCTGAATACCAGAGGCAAGGATAACTGGAGGCCATCTTGGAGGCTGGTAATCACACGTGTATCTTCAGTTTGGCATAGGCATTGAGTTTGCTCTCAAGGAGTTCACAATCTTGTGGAGGGAGAAAAATAGTAAACAAGTTCACAAACAAAGGACTTAAGACAGAAATACATACGTGGAAAAAAAGAAAGCAACAACAGAAGTAGACGAGGTGGGGGGTAACTTTAGATAATGAGGTCAGGGACTCTCTGAGGTAGTGAAATTTGAGCTAAATGATGAGAAGGAACTTCCACGTGGCAACCAGGCAGGGGGAATGGTTTGTGCAAAGGCACTGGACAAACTTGAACAAGCTTGGCATGTTTCAGAAACAGAAAGAAGCCAAGTGTGGCTAGATGGTAGAGAAACAGGGAGTGCCAGTGAGGAGAAGCCAGCATCCAGAGAGGCAGGAGGCAACCTGTTTGTTGTCTCCAAAGCCGAGAAAAGAGAGTTTCTACAGCAATCAACTGTTTTAAAAAGCTGCTGAGAGGTTGAACAAGAAAAACATAAAGAACTGGCCAATGGATTTGGCAAGGAGAGCCCTGGAGACCTTGTCAAAAGCAGTTTCCGTGGCATGGCTGGGATTAAAAGCCTGATGAGTCTGTTGAACTGAGGCTGGAGGTGAAGAAACAGTGGCAACTGGCATGGAATTATTCTGAAAAGAACTGATGTGATAAGAAGACAAATGGGGCAGCACCCCTGAGGGCGTGGAGTTAAGGAAACTTTTTTGTTTTGATTTTGGGCTTCCGGTTTTGGCTTTTGGTTTTAAAATGGGAGATAGGCCAGCCTACACGAAGTATGCTGAAGGGAGTGAGGTGAGATACAGAAGTCTCTGGAACATAGCAGTCACTCAGTGTATGCAGTTCTCATCCTTACCCTTGTGACTGAATTTTCTTTAGACCCAACTAAATCGAGACAGCTAATTTGGAAACTTGGGACTTTTTTTTTCCTGATTTCATTGAGAATTGTAGTTCTTTTGGTAGCTCTTCTCATTTAACCCATGAGTAGCTTTTCTTTTTTTTATTGAACCGTAGTTGATCTACAATTTTGTGTTAGATTCAGGTGTACAGCAAAGTAATTCATATATATATATATATATATATATATATATATATATATATATAATTTTTCACATTCTTTTCCATTATAGGTTATTACAAGATATTGAATATAGTTCCCTGTGCTATACAGTAAATCCTTGTTGTTTATTTTATATATAGGGCTGTGTATCTGTTAATCCCATACCATGAGTAGCTCTTTAGACTTTAGTGTCTAATTTCTAGAGTTTATGGAAGAAATAAAGCCATCTTTTTTCTACAATATGCAGTTTTAAATTCCCACTGCTTAAGACTAGTCTCCTTTCTTACAGTCTTCTGCTTATTCCTCCTGAGTTTTTGTGACTAAACGGGGCTGGGTGCAGAGACTCAGCCCCAGCTCTGCCCAGCCTAGGGTGTCTCCAGTGATCTCAAAGGGCAGTGAAAATTTTCCTACAGATTATTGAAATAGTCAACTTTTATTTACTTTAAGTACATATATATGCCATAAAGGAGGGCTCTTTTTTTTTTAGCCAGAACTTCCCATTGCTGCCCTGAGGCACATGGGGAAACCACAGAGGTTGCCATACGCAGTGCACAAGCACACTCTCTGTTCCCCAACTGTACCTAATGAATATTTTCCTTTTCTGTGTGTGCCACAGCCTGAAGATGATTGGGAAATACTGATTTAAAAACACTGAATAGGAGTAAAAGTCAGTCCAGGCCTTCTTGCTTTTTTCCTGTCTCCTCCTGGATGGACCCCTAGCTGTCCTCCCAACCTCCATGGTCAGCCCTGCCCTTCTCCCTTGGAGAGTCCTACCCTCTTTCAACTCAGCACCTTCTATAGGACAGGGTTCTACTTAGGTTTAAGGTTGCTGCCTGGAGAAGGAGGTGAAGGAAGAGACTTCAATAAAATCAGTGATCCTCATGTGTACGTAGGTTACTGTCAATCTCCCTGGTTGCTGTGAGTTAGCACGAACCCTGCTCCGGAATCCCTACTCCAGAGGCAGTTAATTAGAAAGTGAAGAACCCTAATCAGGAGTACATACTCCAAATTCTGTAAGTCCTTCAAATATTATCTGAATCAGAACCAAGTATGCCGTAATTAGCATAGAGATGTTAGGTTTCAGTTTTTCATTGGGAATATAGGTGTTTTCAAGCTGTCTATTCGGCTAGAATGATTATACGTGTACCACCGTCCTGTAGGAACAAAGCAGTAAGCACAGGAAGGCCTGCAGCCCAACAGCTTCAGGGCAGTCCCCAGTTCCAGAATACCACGTGTGCCTGAATGGACTGTTGCCTGACCCAACTAGACTTGCTGATGTCTCCAGGCAAAGCACTGTTCACAATGCCCACAAGGACGGAAAACAGGGGCTGCACCAGGCCTAGAGCAGATGTCATATGTTTCTGAACCTGTCTCCTTACAGAAGCCAGAATACTCTGAGACCAGCTTCTATTTTTAACAGACCACCTGTCTCAGTTACCTGCTGCTGTGTGACAAACCACCCCAAAGGTAGGGGCCTGAAGCAATGATTTATTAATTTTCAGAATTCTGTTGGTTGGCCATGTGAGTCACTGTGGTGCTGGTCTCATGCAGGTGTGTCGTCTGATGGTTTGCCTGGGGCTACATGTAGGCTTTTCAGATTGGTTTCTTTCCTTAGGAATATGCATTTAAGTTTCCTCCATGCCTTTCATGGCTTGATAGTTCATTTCTTTTTAGTGCTGAGTAATATTCCTTTGTTTAGATTATCATAGTTTATGCACTGTAGTGTTCTGGGTTTTCCAGGAAAACAGAACCAGTATATACACGGCGGGAGAGGGAGAGAGACAGAGAGAGAGAGATTGAGAGATCATATGGAATTGGGTCATGTGGTTATGGAGATGGACAAGTCCCAGGATCTGCAGTCGGTAAGCTGGAGACCCATGAAAGCCAATGGTGTAGTTCCAGCCCGAGTCAGAGTCTGAAGGTAGGAGAAGACTGTCCCAGCTTGAAGACAGTCAGGTAGAGAAAACATGAATTCTCACTTAGTCGTCTTTTTTTTGTTCTCTTTGGGCCTTTAAGTATTGAATCAGGCTCACCCACATTGGGGAGGGCAATCTACCTTACTCAGTCTACTGATTCACATGTTAATCTCATCCAGAAACACACTCACAGACACAACAAAATAACGTTTAACCAAAAGTCTGGGTACCCTGGGGCCCGTTCACACATAAAATTAACCACCATATACAGTCACCTACTGAAAGACATTTTGGTTGCTTCCGAATCTTGACAATTATGAATAAAGCTGCTCTGAACATCTGCGTGCAGGTTTTTGTGTGGACATAACGTTTTCAGCTCTTTTGGATAAATACCAAGGAGCACAACTGCCGGACGGAATGGTAAGTATACGTTTAGTTTTGCGAGTAGCTGCCCAGCTATCTTTCAAAGTAGCTGTACCGTTTTGCATTCCCACTAGCAATGAATGAGTGTTCATCCACGTCATCAGATTTTTACACCAATTTTGATATTTTAAATATTGCAGTAAAACATGATTTATCTTGATCACTGAGATTTTTGGCATCATCTTAAACTTTGAGCCTCAGTCCTCATCTCACCCTAATCCTGGCCCTGGATGCAGTTCCTTCAGGACAGAAACCATGTCTTATTATTCTTTTTAAATAAAATATGGCAAGTAGAGCACTTAGTAAAGTACCTGACATACAGTAAGTACTCAATAAATGTTAACCATAGTGTGATTATGTCCTTCAAGGAGCACCTACCAGAGTTACCTGCACATAGTAAATGTTTGTGGAATGAAGTAACGGCTTTTTACACAAATGAAGTATCCTCTTACTTTTCACATATTTTAAAGGCACATTATTCTCTGTTTTGTCAGGCTGAGCAAATTTGGTGTCTGGGGCCTGTCCATATGTTTATATTCACCTCTAACATGTCAAGCGTTGCATTTTAAAAAGTCAAGTCTAGTGCTTTTAGGTAGCAAATGCTTCCATTGAATCCTGGATGGAGAAAGGATTTTCTATTCAGGCTGGAAAAAAAAAAACCTGGTTTCCTCTGCCTCTCTTGTTAGGGAATGTGATGCAGATATGCATTTGCTCTGGGATTCTACTGGTGATTAAAATAACATTATAAGGGACTTCCCTGGTGGCTCAGTGGTTAAGAATCCACCTGCCGGACTTCCCTGGTGGCGCAGTGGTTGAGAGTCCGCCGCTGATGCAGGGGACACAGGTTCGTGCCCCGGTCCGGGAAGATCCCACGTGCCGTGGAGCAGCTGGGCCCGTGAGCCATGGCTGCTAGGCCTGCGCATCCGGAGCCTGTGCTCCGCGACAGGAGAGGCCACAACAGTGAGAGTCCTGTGTACCGCAAAAAAAAAAAAAAAAAGAATCCACCTGCCAATGCAGGGGACATGGGTTTGAGCCCTGGTCTGGGAAGATCTCACATGCCATGGAGCAACTAAGCCCATGCACCACAACTACTGAGCCTGCTTTCTAGAGCCTGCGAGCCACAACTACTGAGCCTGTGAGCCACAACTACTGAAGCTCGCACGCTAAGAGCCTGTGCTCTGCAACAAGAGAAGCTACTGCAATGCGAAGCCCGCACACCGCAATGAAAAGTAGCCCCCGCTCGCCACAACTAGAGAAAGCCTACGCACAGCAACGAAGACCCAACGCAGCCAAAAATAAATAAATTTATTTAAAAAAATAAAATAACAGTACGCAGGCCTCTCACTGTTGTGGCCTCTCCCGTTGTGGAGCACAGGCTCTGCAGCCATGGCTCACGGGCCCAGCCACTCCGCGGCATGTGGGATCTTCCCGGACCAGGGCACGAACCCGTGTCCCCTGCATCGGCAGGCGGACTCTCAACCACTGCGCCACCAGGGAAGCCCCGGTTGTTTTCTATTTAAAGTTCAAAAAATAAAGTATAATTCAGACCTGACTTTAGGGTTTGCCCTAATGTTTTATCAAGTCTAGTTTTACTTGATCGGCATTCATTTCTTCTACGATTTTCCTCACATGCTAGAATCGTTGAAATGTGGATCCGAATGACTGAGGATTTCAATCACCGGCAAATTATAGAACTGCAATTCCTAAAACAGAAGTAGCCGTAAACTGGAGTCATTCAAAATATAGACAGTGATGAGAAGAGAATCTTGTGAAACAGCCTATGGAAACGCCGGGAGAAAAGTTTCCCATTCCAACAGGACAGTCTCTGCTATTTCTGTGACTGTGCCTGGAAGCTACTCCAGAAGTTCTGGCACTTACGCAAGGCAAAGCATTTAATAACCTGCTTCTGAGCAGCTGTCAATTAACAACGTAAGGAACAACACACTACATACAATGAAATTTCTGTTTAACTCAGATCAAAGGCTTATTTATACCCATTTCTGTATTTCCCAGCCTACTTCAAAGAAATCATACGTGCATCAAGGGCTTTAGACAAGCCAGGTGGGATGTCGGCCTTGCCCGCCGCACAGTCAATTTGAGGAAAGCAAGAAGGGAAGGAGGAGCAGAGAAAATGGTAAGTTTAACGGTTTTCAGCTTGTGAAAATATTGGCTAACTGGTGATTTATCTTCGTGTTTCTCTCTCCAGGAGGGGGAGAAAGGCCAGCACCAAAATCCATTTCAGCACTTTTCTCGTGTGAGTCATTCAACCAACCAACCCTTCAGCACTTCGCCCTCAGAAAACGTGTTGAGTTGTGGCTTATGGGAAGGAAAGCTTCCCTCGGCGGGGATGCCGAGAGGAAGAGGAACGTGGCTGACTAGGGCAGTGTGGTCTCCGGCAGAGCTAGTTGTAGAGGGGGTATTGCTCTGAAGATGTGTTTTATCAGTCAGGCAGGTTTGTGCCACAGAAATTTAAGTTTATATATGTCATACCACCATTAATAGGTAGCAATTTATATTTACCAAGTGCAAATAATCCATTGAGGTTTAAAACTTAAACGGTGAACATCTAGTCAATTTAATCTAAATAATCTAAGTCTAATGTTAGTAGAGGAGCCCAGAATAGATGGGATACTGAAGTGTATTTTTATTTTAACAAAAGCCAACTGGAAAGGCAAAAATTCATACTGTGAGTAATCCAGCATCTCTACATGGCAACGGTGAGAGCTGAAATGACTTTGAAGCACTCCGTTCCTTTTAAAGCGTCCCTTCTGCTACTAACTGTCCCACATTACTAAAAAATAACCAACCCCTGTTGAAATGTTCAACTGAACTGCAGCCGTGACAGAGCATTTTTTTAACGGCATTTCCCTTACCTGTGCGGGATTCAGCTCCACAGATGCTAGAGACGACTTAGAACTTCTCAGTTATTTAGATGTGTACGTTAAGATTTCCAACTACTTCATCCTGAGAGTCCACATCTTCTAGAAGGGAAAACATCTAAAATGGATATAAATTAGTAAACAATATGACTAAATGTTTAGGCAGAGATTAAAAACAACACTAAGCTTTACATTCCATGTACTGAAGGTATGAAAAGCCCACCTCGGAATACCTTCCATGTACTGAAGGTATTCCGAGTGTCAAAATATCTGATAAAATAAATTACAGCCACTAGCAGATAGTCGTCATGCTGCTAAGCATTAGTTCAGAAATTAGAAAGACAAACATGGTAGACAAGGTTTGCACATTGACAAAGTGGCGACGATGGAAAGCAGTAATAATCACCTGGACCATATTCCTGAATTCTTATTTGTTTGATAAAAGGTTAGAAGAGCAGACATCTTGCCTGGGTGAATTCTATTTTATTCACTCTTCAAATAAAAGTCTTTCGAGCCCAACAATATGTCATGGGATTGTACAAATTGGCATTTGAAGATATCAAAAGGATGCCTGACACCTAGAGAGACACGGAGACACGTGACTTCACTGTCAGTTGCTGGCTTTTCTGTTCCTGTTTCCATGACATTACATAGGCGGGGGGGGGGGGGGGGGGGGGGGGGGGGTTGGTTTTGGTTGTTTTTTTTTTTATAAAGCAATGTTTTTTTCTTTTCTTTTGTTTAAA
>NW_020837951.1:38654418-38780935 GCF_003676395.1 Aethalodelphis obliquidens | reverse complement strand
GGGGGGGGGGGGGGGGGGGGGGGGGGGGGGGGGGGGGGAGGGGAGTTATGGGTTGTGTTAGTTCATTACTTCAAATAAGATGCTTGAACCCTTTACCTTCTTTGCACCCATCTGATACTGGTTTCCCTGGTAACGGAATCAGGGATGCCACCCACCCCCCACCCCAAGAGCTGAGAGCAGGAACTCTTACTTTACTGATCTCGGAAGATAACACTGAAGGGGAGAGTCATGAAGGCTACGGTTCCTGGGTTCAGCCAAAGGGGTGAAAGAAGAAAAGGAATTAAAGTGACCTGAAACTTCATAAGGCTTTAAAAAAAAAATAAAACAAGGGTTTCTTTAATTCAAAATCTAGTCATTCAAGTAAAACAAATATACAGATGATGGTCTGCCAGGGACCTTAAGAAGTGCCATGCCACAGGTCTCAACAGCTCCTCTCCCCACGGCTCATACTCATGCATTTTCTTATGCATCATGCTCACTTTGCTTAGAGGGGAAGAAAAGAAAAAGGAAAATTCCAGACTAGGGCTCATTGGGTCATTTTCTTCCTGTAGATCAGTGTTTTCTTATACTGAGTGATTTGCTTTCCAAGGGACTATAGTTGTTTTTAAAAGGATTTTCACTGCAGACGGTACGTTAAATGGAGAATGTGGTAGCATTAAAATGACTGTCTGCTTAAAAAAATAATATACAAGAAACCATAGGGGAAAGAAAAGAGTGGCCATTAAACTAAACTATTAAGAATGGTTGCACTTTACATTCCAAATGTGAAGTTATGTATTGGGGCTATTACAATTGCAGAGTGCTGTGTAGTGGATTCAGTAGAATGGCCATGTAAATTGAAAAGCAAACTAATGTCTCTTCAAGCTCTGGAAACCACAGAAGGAATTTGCTCCCAAGTGGAAAACTCTAGGCAATCAACCAATGAATCACTCACCCAAAGAACAAGAGCTTTGTCTTTCTCATCAACTGTCTTTTGCACAGAAGTGAGATACGGGTCACTTCATACAATAAGAAAACCAGAAGGGCATAGGTTTTGTCACAGAGACCTCACTTGAGTGCTGATGGTTTGTATTATGGAAAGGGAAACAGTGTGTTCCTTTCTTTCATTTTGCCATATAAAACATTCTCATGAAATATTACAACTGAAATGCTTGATAAAAATAAAACTCTTGATTGAGACGCTTGTGTTGGGTGGAGGGAACAGATTTTACTTTTATGCAAACAAGAAAGCCAACTACAAACATGAAAACTAGGCTTATAATATATTCACACCCTATGATCTAAAAATCCCATGCTTGAGGTTATACCAAAGAAGTAGTTCAAAAGAAGAAAAAAGTTCTATACATGGAGATACTTGATGCAGTAGTGGTTATTAGAGTTAAAATGTGGTAAAAAAATAATAATAACCATGCAACACTGCAGAAGTAGCCTAATAAATGGTGGTGTATCATTTGATGGAACTAATAAAAATAACTGAAGACTATGCAGATATATGGGGGGAAAGAACTTGTGATAGTTTAATGTGAAGAACAGAATACCACAGAATGAAATGAGTGCTGTGCTTACATGTGAATGCACATAGAAAGAGACTTAAGGGAAATACCGCAAAAATAGAAATATTAGGATGGAGGCGTTTGCAGTTTTTTTTAAGCTTTATAGTTCCTTCCTTAGGGACATAGATCTGTATAGATTCTACATATATAAAAGACAGTAATCTGATTTTTGGACCCTCCTGCCTTACTTGCGTAAGTGGCTTTGCATGTTGGCTATTGCTTGCTCAGTCGGTTTCAGAGCATACAATAAAACTGGGTTGTTACACTGGTTAGCTCTCTAACTAGATACAGAGGGAGGAAAATAAAGAAATAGTATCAGGCTCTGCTTACAGCAAGGGCGATGGCCACATGCATCCAAAAAATGCTGACACTGACAATTAACAAACAGGTAGAAATTGTGCAAGCCTTAAAGCACACTCCTTTTGGGTGAAATGCATAGTATAGCCTTTAAAACTGCAAGAGATATATGCCATCCAAACTCTAAGGAATATTGATGCATACATTTTCTTCCTAGAGAGAACAGTCTGAATGATCAGTGTTCTAAGAGATGAACGGTACCCTCCCAACATACTTACTGACACTGTCAGCATCTTTTTCAGAGCTGAGATAAGCTATGAAGAGTAGACCTACACCAGTTGCCAGCAGACGGTGTCAGGACCGAAACAAGTCTGCAGCACCTCTATAAGTGCTGCAAAGCAATTCCAAGTTTCTTTAGAAATTGCCTTTTCAAATGTTGACACCTGAGTTTGGTTATTTCTAGGGAAAGATGCCAGCTCAGAAGGTCTTGGACACAGAGGCCTGACTTTACAAGACCCACAGATGTGCTTCAACAGACTAAACTGGAGTTGCTGACAGTGCCAGTTACTGATGTGCGAGCTTGAGTTCATTCTGAGACCATCTCCTCATTGCCCAAGGCATTCACAAATAACAAGAAGCAGGTAAGTTCAGTGGTCAGCCAGACAGGGACTCAAGTGGCAGCTTCTCAAACAAGAGTGACCAGCCAGCATCATGTTAAATTCTCAACATGGTTAAAGTCTCAAAAAATGATAAAAATTTGTAAATTTTGTTTTAAAAATCTCAAATTTCTTAAAATTGTTGAATTCTCAAAAAAATGGCATCTCATTTAATGCCTGCAACAATGCTGTGAGGTAGGCATTTTTATTACAATTTGACAGTTGAAGAAAGATCCTGAGGGACTAAGGAACTTGCCCAAGGCCATGTACATATGAATGTAGGTATATGTATACATATGAATCACCCCTAGTATCCTTACCTGATGGGAGTTGATTCCAAATGCAGTGTTCTCCTAACAGTGCCCAGTTTGTGTCCTCATTACAAGTAGGATATTACTCACACAACTACAGAAGAACCTTTTATTTTAAACAACAAAAATGCTATAGAAGTAGGTTATAGTTCCCTGCTTTTAACTCATTACTAACATTTACCGTCATTGTGGTTTCTAAATTACCTCCTTGAGGCCAGCAAAGAGTAACGATGGAAAATAATTAACACATGTAATTATTATAAACTATTGATTCTTAATATTGAAAATAAAACCCACAAGTTTATACAAAAGAAAGCTGTCTTGAAAAAATTGGACATCCACTTTAAGTGGCTGAAAGAAACTCGCAAGGGTCTATGAAAGGTTTTCTAGGAATTGTTAACAGGACAGACATATTAAGTATGAGGACAGGATGATCAAACAGCTGAGATCTTTAGGATCCTTTCAAAGAATGAATATAAGTTAGAACAAAACTAAATGGGGAAATGAGGTATCATATATGGCCCATCATTAGCAAATATTCTTTAGAGTAAGAACAATGTGGTCAACCTGAAACAAACTAGCATTGCCATGCTTTGCTGAGGGTAGTATAAATGGGCCCAATATTTCTGGAAGGCAATTTGGCAGTGAATAATATCAATGATCTGAAATATCACTCTATCTCTTGATGCAGTAATTCCATTTCTTGGGATTAACTCTAAGGAAAGGAACAGGAGTAAGGCGAGAATATGATATACAAACATTTTCTCTATAAGAATTGTATCTCGGTGTTCGAAATAGCCTATATGCCTAATAAAAGAGAAAGGGCAAGTTAGAGTAAACCCAGCATAGTAAGTTGTTTGTGAATAACTTTTAATAATAAAGTCAACTGAATAGCAAAAACCCTCAAATAACCTAATTTTTTAAAATGAGCAAAGGACCTAAATAGACATTTTTCCAAAGAACACATACAAATGGCCAACAAATACATGAAAAGGTTTTTAACATCACTGATCATCAGAAAATGCAAATCAAAACCACAAGGACATATCACCTCACATCTGTTAGGATATCTATAACCAAAAAAACAAGAGCTGACAAACACTGGCGAGAACATGGAGAAAAGGGAACTCTTGGTGGGAATGTACATTGGTTGAGCCACTACGGAGAACACTACAGAGGTTTCTCAAAATGTTAAAAATAAAACTACCATATGATCTAGCAACCCCACTTCTTTGTAGACATTCAAAGGAAATGAAATCATCTTGAAGAAATATGTGCACCCCCATGTTCATTGCAGCATTATTCACAATAGCCAATGTACAAAAACAATATACCTTGTGTCCATTAACAGATAAATGGATAAAGGAAATGTGACATATGTAAGTATATGTATGCATATATATATATATATATATATATATATAATGGAATTATTATTCAGCCTTTGAAAAGGAAAGCCTGCCATTTGTGACAAGATGAAATAACCTACAGAGCATTAAGCTAAGTGAAATAAGCCAGACAGAGAAAGACAAATACTGCATGCTGCATTATATGTGGAATCTAAAAAAAAAAATTCAAACTCATAGAAACAGTAGAGGATGGTTGACAGGGGTTGAGAGAAATAGGGAGAGGTTGGTAAAGGTACAAAATTACAGTTATAAGATAAATAAGGTAGAGGATGATAATAATAATGTATTGTATAACTGAAATTTGCCAGGAAAGTAGAACTTGTGTTCTCACGCAAAAAAAAAAGGTAAATATGTGAAGCGATGCATGTGTTAATTAACTGGATGTGGGGAATCCTTTCACAATGTATATGTATATTAAATCATCATGTTGGACACTTTAAATATTTTACTATTTTATTTGTCAATCATATGTCAAGCTGAAAACAAAAGAAAAAGTGAGAAGCAGGTTCCAAAACCACATGGACAAGTAGGTAGAACAGTAGAATTAAGACAATGGGCTTTGCAATCTGACCACCTGGGTTAAATCTCACTCTATAAACAATCAGTTGTGTGATCTCAAGCTGGTTACTGAATCTTAGTTTCTTCAGCGGTTAAATGAGTATGAAACCAGTAACTACCTCATTGGGCTTTTGTGAAAATTCAATGAGATAACACAAAGTGTTCAACTGTCCTTGGCACATAGTAAAACACTCAACAAATTGTTCACTTGTTCGCTATTATTAATCATCTGTACTATAGTTGATATAATTGGCATAAAAATAATATATTATTTCTAAGTGGTACAATTATAGGTTTTTATTTTCTTCTTTGTACCTTGCCATATTTTCCAAATTGAAAATCAGAGATATATGATACTTTTATGAATAAAAAAATAATCATGAGAAAACAACTGGAAGCCCTTGGACCAGTACCTGGAACACAGCAGTTCTTCCAAATACTTGCTGGAGCGTCAGCCACCGGCGGCCCTAGCCAGCTAATGTCAAATGAGTAATTCACATCCAAGACTGCTGAGAGCTGCCTGCCCGTCTCTTACCGTTGGTCTCCTTTGGGCAGTGACTCACCCACATGCCCCTCCATTACTGCCAGTAGATTCTTCCCCAGTGCCCCCCGCTGGAATAATTTCACCTTAGCCCAGTGACCGCCCCCATGTTGAGGTCACCCACTCAGTAAGCACTGGCTGACTGACTGAATCTAATATGATAATTTGAAGAAGAAAAACATTCTATAAAGTCAGCAGCTTATTGTTCTACATACAGTAAGTATTCCGGTTTTTGAAGAACAATTTCTAACTTTTAATTATGCATCACCACTCCAACATTGTGTACATTCTCGAGGCTTCCACTACATGAGGTGATTATGGTAGGTTTTCCAAGCCTTATAATAAGACTCACATAATTCACACTGAGTAATGGCTAAGTAAAAAAAAAAAAAAAAAGCAACTTTTTTAAGAGCTCAATTTTGGTTTAGACCTATTATAATATTTAGCTGCAAAAGTTAGTTTTGGGAGCAGAGACTAATGTAAGAACAGCAACATCAAAACAGTATGCCTTGCATTTTATTGTCATTTTACTTTTAATCCTCAGCCCAAAGCCAAAAGTATACGGTTATTCCAGTCTTAAGAGAATATGAATATACTCTAATAGTTGATAATTCTACTGTAAAGATTATTGCTCTAGATTAGCAGTTCTCAAAGTGTAGTCTCCAGACCAGCAGCCTCAGGAACAACTAGGAACTTGTCTGAGAAATGCAAATTCTCAGGTCCCACCCTGACCTACTGAATCAAAAACTCTGAGTCTGGGACCCAGAAATCTGAATTTTAATTAGTCCTCCTGGTGATTCTGATGCAGACTATAAAGTCTGAACACCAAACCACTTAACTGTTGAAGTGCTAGGACAAAATATGAAGCCAGAGAAGTTTTGGCTGTCTGGAGAGAAAGTTCACTGGGGCAGAAGATGCGCCTCACACAAGCTTCATCTTGCTCAGGGGAGCCTGAACCTGTGGTGATCTGACGATTTCACTGCCGAAGGAAGAGTGAAGAGAAGATATTCTTGAGAAACAAATAAGCCACGATCTACAGCAGGGCGGAGGGTCTGAAATGTCCTCCCTCACGCTCAAGCTGATGGCAGAGGAAGCAATCTCTTGATGGAATTAAACAGCATGCTGAAATTGAGAATTTGATCCCTTTCTCTGATTTGCTGGAAAACTTTTGGTAAAGTCACCACCTCGATGTGCCGTTAGCGAAAGTGCAATTTTAAAAATCCCTGTATCAATGCTTTGGAGCCCGTTGCTACTTGCCAGTCATGAAACAGTCAAAGAATTAACCCATCAAAAATCCCATCTCTCAGCCACTGTGAGGATGATTATAATTTATGTCAGAAACTTCCCTATCATCTGCCAAATAACAAAAACTTTAAAAATGTTAATTATCATATTGATGAAATGTGTTGTTCTTCTTATGAAGTACCAGAAACATCTAGTTATGAAAAAAGGCATTACAAAACCAGTCTCACTAGGCCTTCAATTTTTACCCAGCAAACTTCAATCCCACGGAAGAGCCACGTGGCAGAAACCTACGTTCAAGGTTAAGACTGTGAGTGACTTAAAACAAAACAGAACAAAAACAAGAGTAAATATATATAAAATAAAACCTATTAAAAAGAATGGGGAAAACAATCATTTGCATAAATTCAGTCCTAAATGAGTAAACACAAACCTATCTACACACCTCTATACATCAGGGAAATGTGCAAGTTGTAAATATTTCAGATAAAATGAAGAGGAAACCTGGAGAGCTGGGAACGATCACAGGCCACTCTGCAAGGCTAGAAAGAACAAACCTGAATTTGGTTCTATCTCCCATGAGGCCAGGAGGACACAGCTTCCCTGAGCCTTGGTTACTTAAATAGGGATAATGACATTCATCTCCTGATATTCTTATATGTGAACCTGCCTTGCACGCTCTCTAGGAGGATCTGAATTTGTTGAACACTAGTTTATAATCCATATTCAAGGCAAGAGGTACATAAACATTTGGCTTACCCAGGTGTCAACGATCACATGATTCCAATCTCCCGGGGGAGAGAAGTGGGGCCTCCTAACTTCACAGTTGAGGAAGAAATCTCCCATTCATGTCCTCCATCTGTGAGACAGTTGGTGGTCCCAGTCGTGCTTCACATCCCTGAGTCTGACCTTCAAGACCCTGAGAAGGAGGTATGACTATTTTATCGTTCCCGTTTAACAAGTGAGGAAACAACTGTCTCGGTAATTCCCCAAGATTCCAAACCCCGAGCAGAGGGACGAGCTCTGTAGAACGCCTCTTCCAGGACCAGACTAGAGTCTCATCCAAAAGCAATGGACTGGTTTCATCAGATTCAAGATAATCGATGTCTTGATAAGATCTAGACCCTCAGAAAATCCCATGAGAGAAAGAATATTGGAAGCTTGGGAAACCATAAAGCATGAAGGGAGAAAATGCACCAACAGAAAATAGGACTATTTCTTTAACCCAGAATCCCTTCAAATATATTCCCCCTTCTCCAGGAGCACCCGCTGCACAGTAGGAGAAATCTCGTCTCCCACGTGACTAAGTCCCCACCAAGGGACCAGTAGTGGAAGTGATGGACAAATTCCTAGTCACCTGCCTGGAAGCATACCCCTTCCCCTGGACTCCCACTCTTTCCCCACTGCTGACTAGGAGTGGAGGCCCACGGGAATAACGGTGCAAGTGCAGAGCTGCATCACTGCCCTGAGGCTCTGGGTCATAGGTGGGTAAGACACAAACCCTTTTGTGGTCTCAAAGCCACTGTACTGTTGGGTGCTGTTACAGCAACTTAACCTCTACTCTACAGAAAACAGGGATGGTAAGGCAGGGAAGGAGAGAGAACAGAAGAGGTAAACAGCTCATTAACAAGCCATCGGAGTCTGTAGTACAGAAACTTACTTCATTATACAAGGAAGGGATGAGAGAGAAATCAGCTTTAGTAATTAGGCCTTTGCCATCCACTTACTGAGAAGAGAAAATATTTAACGAACTATGTACATAAACATTATTTTGGCAAAAAGCAAACAAAATAATGTTAAGTGTATAAAAACAAGAAGGTCTGGATAACAAACGAAAAATGTTAAACTGCCAACAAATTGCTGGATCATAAGAAAATAAGAACATTAAAAGATTCCTTAGGTGCTATTTTTAAACAGCCAGAAAACCTGGTTTAAAATTATTAACCATTATTTTTGAAAATATAGCAGTAAATAATAGGTATATAAAGAATGAGTCATGCAGCCTTTCCAGGAGGAACCATGCACGGCAACTTATTAAAAGCCCAGGGTTACAGGTTTCATCTAATCAAATTAGTGAAAGCTTGTCCACAAAGATAAGGACCAGACTAATGACAGGGAGCCAGGGCTGTAGCTGCAGGGAAAAGCCTTAACGAGAAGGATGGAGCGAAGTGCTGAGTGTGGTTGGCTCACGTCAATTAATATAATAGATCAAATAAGTATTAATGAGATAAAACCAGCAGGCATCCCACCTTTCTTTTACAGGTTAATGAACTCCACAGCTTTGTGGATATCATCAGTCTTAACACTAAACCCAAGTCACCTCCCTTTCTTGAAATGTGCGGCTTGTGAAGGGAGAGACTAGAGATTTGAAAATGCTAGGCTTTCCTAGAGAAAAGAATATTCTATCTCCCAGTGAATCACCAAGAAAAGGCAAAGCTTTAATTTGTGACCTCGAATCACAACAGTATCCAAACAAAAGAATGAATCTTGGCAAAGTTATTTTTGCTTCCCAAATAAAATCGTCGTTAATAAACCTCCGGTTACTCATTATTCCTAGTCTTGACTTCCTGGTTAACTCAGAAGTGTTAATTAGGTTCTAGTGCGGTGGGAGTCCGTGACAAAATATATTTATAAAATAAGAAGTGCACTTTAAAACTTCCTCTACAAATGTTTGAACTTTGCTTATAGAACCCGCACCAACGATCCCAAAGCGTTGATAAAAACAATGAAGAAGAAGGAAAACCACTTATTGGTACTAAAGCCTTTACTGTAATAAACCAAATATATTTACAATTTATACAAATGTTTAACCTTCAACAAAAATACAAAAAAACATTTCACAAGATGCAAAACGAGGAAACAAGTTCATTGGAGACACCACGGCTCTACCACGGACAGACAGGAGGGGAACGGCAAGGAACAGAAAGGTAATCTCGGCAGATCTCACAGAAAGAAAAGGATGGACTCTGCCCAGGTCAGCGGGCTCCATTCCTCAAGCCCACAACCCTCACCCCTCTGTCCACTTTGCCTCGGTGCTCCATTTGGTCTAGGTAGGTAGGTGACCTTCTGTTGATGTGCTCACTGCCTCCTCTTTGTAGACGCAAAGTAGTTTTGTGTCAAGGTTTGGAAACAGGTTTTTGTGTTTTTAAAGTTATAACTTTTCTATTTCTACAAATTCAAAACATTTTGGCCCAATTCAACTATAAACGTTAAACCACATAATGTTTTCAGTAGATGACTTCATAGACTGTAGCTTTCTTGTCCCCTGAGCCAGTGACTATGTACTTATCATCCACAGAGATGTCACAGCTGAGCACGGATGAGGACTCTTTGGACTGGAAGAGAAAACAATGGACATGTGTTTAATGTGGAACAGAGATGCTCAGGGCCCTGCTCCCAACAAGGCACCTTCACTGCTGGCGTCATCAGCAATGCTGTGGTCCAACTGTCTGTCATTCTATGTAAGGAGCACGGACTTACCTGGAATATGCTAGCTCCATAGGGTGTCCGCCAAGCATTGAGGAGGTTATCTTTTCCAGTACTCACAAACCATTTACCTAGAATTAGCAAAGGAACATGTGGTTGTGGCTTAACTAGATTAGAATTCCTGCTATACTATTAGCTACTTGGGCTTAATCAAACTCAGAGCATTTTTAATCATGAACTATCATGTCCAAGGGGTTGGGCCATGACATGAATAGACACAGCAGGTTTTAAATCTGGGCTCCACTGTGAACCATCCGTGATCTTGGGTTTAATCAAAGCGGTGGCAGGAACCATGTCAGTCCCGTTAGCCACCGGATACATGACAGGTAGCTTCACACGGAGCATGCAGTGGGTCCTCGAATAGTCAGTCAATGAAGTTGTCTTCTGTTAGCTTCTTTATGATAAAATGGGACTAGGAAGGATTAAATGACGAATCTAAGTTAAATGGCAGACAGCACATATGGCACATAGGATGGTCAATATGTGATAGCTATTCATCCATCCATCTGTCCATCCGTCCATCCATCCATCCATCCGTCCATCCATCTGTCCATCCATCCATCCATCCATCTTGTGAATAAATATTTGACCCCCCATGAACTTCTTCCCTCATTATCCTCACTGCAGAGTGTAACGGTCTGGGTGCAGCTAAGTGTTCCCTTCTCTGCCCATGGGCTGCTCATCCCGGTCAGTTCATAGCAACCTCCTCTGCTCCTGCCTCATTTTTCTATAAACTCCCACCAACCCCTCTCAGAGGGGTTGCCTCCACCCACACCCCTGACACTCCCCGCTGAAAACAAACATGTGTCAGAACTTCGTATTAGGCAATTCTATCACCTGCTGACTTTTCCCAACTCAGGGAAACGGACAAAAACAGACATCCCTATGCTCTGAGGGACATTTTAAGACAACAGAATTACTGCATCCAGATGTTCAGAGAACAATATTTTTTTCCAGATATCATCTCCACTATATTTTTTAGAAGCATTTTCCATTTAGGCCATCAACATTTCCCGGTTTCCTTTCAGTTGAACTCACCACAATAAGCAAATTTCAGGGAGAGCACACAGCTCTCGTGGAGATGCAGCTGGTACTTGTCAGGTTTGTTCACGTGGAGAACTTCCACGTTGCTGCTCTCCATGCCCACGGCCAGCCACTCCCCAGTTGGGCAATAACCAAGGGAGAATATCTACAAGAAGCAGAAGAGGCTCACTGAGCATTCTGCCCAGTAGACTTAGGAAGTGAACAGACAACAAGAAAAGGGGAAAAACTAGCAAGAACAGGAGGAGGTAATAAGCAAAGGCAAAGTCTACAGGACAACCATGCCAACCCAGATAAGTCAAGTGTTAAAGGCCTTTATGAAACAATTGGAAAAAAATAAAAACAACTGCAACACTTATGTCATGGGGGATAAAATCAAGAAATTATTCTTAATAATAACTGTACTCTGTGTGTTGTTTGAAAGGGTTCCTTATCTTTTACAGATACTAACTGAAATACTTACGGATGAAATGATATAACGTCTGGGATTTACTTAAAAATAATCCAGTGTTTGGGGGCAGGGATGACAGATGAGACAAGACTGGTCATGTGTTAGTAACTGCTGAAGCTGGGTGATGGGCATATGTGGTTTATCATATAATTCTCTGTACTTTCATATATGCTTGAACATTCTCTGTTCTCATAAATTGAATATATTTGAAATTTTCCATAAGAAGTTTTAAAAAAGGGCAGACCAAAAATAGGATCCTACCCATAATGGGAACAGGACTGGAAGGGAACAGGGAAGCCTATAAGAAACTCAACAAAATTTTGACAGGGACATGAAATTTAGTTGCACGTATAGTTGTTTTCCATTTCTGTCCTATTTTTCTGACTGGAATTATTAAAGAAAAAAAAGTAAGTAAATAAGTCACAATAAAAAGAACAATTCCACCATCAACAGAAAACACTTAAAATGGCATGCACTATCTTTCCCCAAACAGGCCTAGATTCAGACACTTGACATCTAAATAAGCTCCACAGTCCACAAAGTTGCCATTTTTATATCATTTCAAAACTCCATAAATCGAGTCAGCCATGAGTCCAGTGTCTGAGGGATGAGTAACAAAATGGGCATCCACTGAGATACTGCTGGATTTTTTAAGCTCCCCGATTTAAGCAAAATGAATCAACTTGCAGAGCTGTTATGATTTTTCTCTACTCCTTGTGATATCCCTGCATATTTCTCAAGGTCTATTTATATGTGAATAAAATCATTTCTCATCCCCACATTAGATGGACAACAGATCAGACCCTGTATGTTCTTCATGGCACAAATTCCTGAAACAACTCATATACAAGTAAAACAACTAACACATCTTAACCTACAGCATTTTAAAAACCAGTCTAAGTGTTTCAGGGTAATTTGTGTGTGTGTGTGTGTGTGTTTGTATCTCAAATTAAAGCCAGGTCTGTTTGTCTAGCTACTACTCTTGGGGGTGGGAGGGAGCGGGGGAGGTATGGGGAGGGCGTGCACCACACACAGAGCACCGCGTGGGTTCCGGGGAGGGACAAGCCTGCACCTGGGAGGTGAAGTCGTGCTGCTGCAGCTGCCGCCCTTCACGCAGGTCCCAGGACCGGACCGTGTTGTCCAAGCCGCCCGTCCAGAGCTTGGTGCCGTCGTTAGAAATGTCAATACAGCTGGCCCCGTCTGTGTGGCCCTGGAATTGCCTGATAAAACAAACCAGATTGAATAATGATTTCCTGCCAGAGCTCAAGGTAAACACTGTTGTGTTGTTAGTTTTGGACTCGCTGTGCGTGTGTCACCTCCTCGGTGTCTGCTGATGTGCAAGATCAAACCAACCTTCCCCCCGAGGAGGAGAGGAAACGGCACCTGCAGACTTTCTTTTCCTTTTTTCATGATCCAAGTGCTGAAGAAATGGAATGCCGTTTTAGGTCACCACACAGGAGAAGTTAAATACGCTCCTATAGCTATTCTCACAAATCTGTCTGGAAGGTAAAATTCCTCCTAGGTCTGGAAAAGTGTTTTAAGTGTGAAAGTGGGGAAAAAAAGACAAACACACAAAATCCCAAGTGTATTCCTTAAAGAAAGAAGCAGGCTTGGCCTATAACTGTGCAGGCCTGAATCACCACATCACCAGCCCAGGGCCGAGGAGCACTCCCATTTTCATGAGTAACACCGCAATGCCCTTCGTGCCAACAAAGCATGAGCTCATGTATTTACTCAACCTCACGTTTTCTATTCGAAAGAGCCCCACGTTAGGAAATCTGGACTCCTGGAGACAAAGGGGCATGCCGGCCTCCTGACTCAGAGGTGTGGGGCAGAGACAGAGCTGATTGCTGACTGACCCCTGGGCACGGTCCTGCCCTCAAATCTGAGCACAAGGCTGTTGTTCTCTTAAAGGGGAACCTCGTGCCTCAGTCAAAAACCACCACCAAAGAACAGACTTGTGGTTGCCAAGGGTGGGGGGCTGGGAGGGATGGACTGGGAGTTTGGGGTTAGCAGATGCAAACTATTACATTTAGAATGGATAAACAACAAGGTCCTACTGTCTAGCACAGGGAACTCTATCCAAACTCCTGGGATAAACCATAATGGAAAAGAATATAAAAAAAAAGAATGTGCCACTTGGCTGTACGGCAGAAACTAGCACAACACTGTAAATCAACTATACTTCAAAAAACAAACAAACAAAACAACAAAGAACCACTACCAAGGACAACGAGCCGACAGGGATTTGCTGAGTGCGATGCTCTGCCAGGCCCCAGGCAGGGCTTGCCGAGGGGAGGTTGACGTAAGCCACCACGGGGCTGGTGGCATGGGGGTCGTGGACCTGCTTTTGCAGGCCAAGAGGGAGCTGGCAGAGGAGTGACTGGAACAGGTGAGAAGTGTTCCGAGGTCCGATCAGGATGGTGAACCAGGCAGAATCCATAAGAGAACTGCTTGGAAATTTCAATGCCCGGAGAAAAGTTTCCACCGCCTCTCCTTCCTATTACCTTAGTATTCCTGCAGAGCTCCCAACTTTAAAGCTGACCTTGGAATTTAAAGGGCATGGAGGAAAAGACAAGAGCACCACTGTTGCCCTGAATTCTGAAACAAGATGTGAACCATCACTCCAAAAATCTCTTCCCTGAAAACTACTCAGAGCTTCCATCCTGGTCCTCTCCCCCATGCACCCCAACTCTCTGCCTCAAACGTCCCAGCCTGCACCCAAGGCTTTCCCGCTGGTCTGGAGCAGTCCTGCCCCACATTTCCAAAGTGCTGCTTTTCTGTCCTCAAACAGCTCGTGAAACCCAGGGACCTCCTCTTCATTTCATCCTCTGAATTTTTTTTTTACCTCTGAAACTCATGAAATACTTTGACTTCTTGAAAACAACTGTGTTTCTCTGCTGACCTAAGCTCTTCGTGGGTGTCCCTCGATCCCTCCGTCCACTTATCTCAGCGCTACCCTCAGGTCAGGCTCCTAGAACGCAGATCCTAGGGCTGTTCAGAACGTGCTGGGTCACAGCAGATACAAAGATATTCAGGAGACTCTGTACTGCCCTGTCACACAGAGTGGCCGCTAGCCACGTGTGGCCTGTCCAAACTGAGAGAGGGAGAGATGTGTGAAGCAGGCCAACGTATCCAACAGGTACTTACTCCCTGGGGGCCGGCACAGAGCAGGGGCCCAGAACATACAAGAGGGCAGAGTGCCTGGGCCCCATTACAGCTCCTCCACGATAACATCAGGATAACAGCAGTGCAGAAGCGACAAGGATTAAAGAGATGAATATTTGAAAAGCACTTCGAATGAATATTTTGGGAGAGCTATTTATTAAGTTTAAAAAAGAAAAAAGCAGAAAGAAAAGAAAAAACAGCCGACACTTGCTAGGCTGAAAGTTTGAAGGGGCTGTTGGCTTGGCTCCGTTTGTTCACTTTGCTCATTCTGAGCTGCCCGGAGAGTGACAAGAAAAATAACCACACTGTCACCGACACACAGGGACAGAGCCTGGTTCGGTGACACTTAGTGGATTTCTACAGAAACGGTTGAAGAAAGAGTGAGCTGCTATAATCAACTCCACAGCCCGTCCCTTCCCTCCAGCTCTGGGCCCAGAAGCACGGGAGGAGCCCTGCTAAATAACATCCAAGTCTAAAAAGGCACCATGAACAGTGTTCCTGAGCGAAGATGAACTGTGACACGAAAGGGCGAAACACAGGCCCGTTCTGCCGTAGATGTTTAACTAGCTCTTCCTTTTCTAAAGACTTTTCTCTAACATCCCTGACGTGAGCACCGACTCAGCCAGAGGGAGTGAGCTGGCCAGAGCCGAGGAGGGACACAAAGCTGGCAGATTCCAAGCAGCTGGGCTCCTTCCTGGGTGGAATGACCCCTGGACAGAGCTTATTTAGTTATTGAGAAACACAGCTACTTTAAAACCATTCTGTGGGTGAAATTCGTGGAATCTCTTCTAATGTCCTTTTGTTGATTTTCTGTCATCCTTTATCAGCTGGCTCCTGTGCGCACATACGAGGTTCTAGGCAAAGCCAAAAACATCTAGTATTGAGGACCTTTTGTACCTCCATCTAATCCATGGTATGCTGCCCCTTGGCAAAAGCCAGGAGTGTTTTTTAAACAAATCTGGCATGTGTATGTGGCTGAAGAACGGGAACATTAGGGAGGTAAATATAAAGCCTGGGTGACACCCAAGTGTGGCCACAAGACCGTAAGCCCTCTGAGGGCGGTGATACGGTACTGACACCCAGATCCAAGCCTGGCACGTGTGGGCTGAGCCTGGGGGCCGGCAGAGAAGCAGGGGTAATAGGGGGCCTTTTGACCCAGGTACTCAAGCAGGGAAGCCCCACTCAGGAAACCACCCCTGCTCACCTCACCAGCGTCTGGTTGTGCAGGTCCCACACGGCGATGTTGCCGTCGCTGCAGCATGAGAAGCAGACCTTGGAGTCGGGGCTGATGGCCAAGGCGTAGCAGGCGGGGGCCGAGGACGTCAGCTCTGCCTTGATGCGCGGGGTGGGAGCCGCCAGGTCCCAAATGGACAGGGTACTGGCTTCCCCTCCCACTATGAGAGTGCAGCCATCAGGGAGCAATTTGCAGGAACGGATGTAGTTATCCCTGTTCTGTGAAATAAACATAATTCAATTGTTATAATGCATGACCAAGCAGTAACAATGCCATGTTCTCTAACTGCTGTCTCCGTTGTTGACTTAAAAAGTGGTATTTCGGGGACACTACCAAAGCAAGCGTTCTGTAGTAAAGATCAGCATCTGATGGCCCCTGGCTCCTTTGAAGTCGTAAACAAAGCAAACTCACAGGATTGCTCGGCATGTGTGAAGGCTTAGATATAACTGCCGCCGAAGCCCAATTTCCTGCTGAGTAGACGCAACTGAGATGATCAGTGGATGTAAGGTAAGGGTACATGTACTTCTTTACAAAGAAACCACTTTTCACAGCTAGTTTATAAATCTTTGACCTCATCAGCCTCCGTTACTTACTATTTGGAAACTGCAGACATACTACCTATGCTTTGGTTTTCATTACTCTTAAGTTTCTGCCTAAGGCTTGTACTGTGTCTTTATTAGCCAAATGGATCCTTGTCTGAGACTTGAACACAGCTGCTTTCTCAAGTTGTAACATGGCTGCTGTGATATTTAAGCCTCTCAACCCAAAGGCCAAAAAAATGAATAAAAGAAGGCATCTGGGCTTCCCTGGTGGCGCAGTGGTTGAGAGTCCGCCTGCCGATGCAGGGCACGGGTTCGTGCCCCGGTCCGGGAAGATCCCACATGCCGCAGAGCGGCTGGGCCCGTGAGCCATGGCTGCTGAGCCTGCGCGTCCGGAGCCTGTGCTCCGCAACGGGAGAGGCCACAACAGTGAGAGGCCTGCGTATGGCAAAAAAAAAAAAAAAAAGACGGCATCTCTCCATCAAAACCAACACATTAGAAAAGGGAGGTGGGACCTAAAATGACCCCCACCCTCCCCAACAAAGAAATAACTGCTATCCTTTGACCCAAACAGATACAGTCAGAGTCTTTAGTATGCTTTAACCATGGCCTATTGTTCAAAGATTAGAGAAACTTTAAGCAATGTAATTTCAAAAAGATGATGAGTGTTACAAAACTCTCCTACCATTGGGCTGCCAAAAAGCTTGCTTGGGTTTTTCCGTAAGATGTTCAAGTATGTTTCCCTATGTTTAACTTTCATTAATGGATATATTTTTAAGTTATTTGATTGCAAAAAAAAAAAAAAAAACCCAAGAACTAGCCCAAAGAGGCTTTTTGTCTCAAAAACACAGTCAGTCTTCGTTTTGGAAACACCCTCTCAGGAATCCTTGCCACTTGCCAGGGGGGCAGCAGGTAAAGTGTACCATATGCCGAAGCAAAGTGCAGGCAGACACCCTACAGGGGCAGGGCGGCCTATAGTCCACTTCAGGCCAATGGTACGTGGTGTGTAAATCCTGTGGCTACTGTGTAGAGAACATGTCCTGATGTATTCTGTGATCCTGAAAAACGCAACCCGGTATTGGCTGGGGGGAGGCGGGGAAGCATTCCCACCACCCCCGTCCTGCTGAAGGCTGCCCTGATTTCTTGCAGTGCGATCTAGTAACTCGTTCGTAAAGTTAAGGTCATAAAACTCAGCCAGGTCTCCCTGAAAACACAGACCCTGTTCAGAATGGTTTTATGCCACGTTATCAAATGTTTACTCTTCAATATTTATCCAAAGGCTGTAGGGAAATTAAAAGTCGAGGGGAGTGCAGGGCTCAGAGTCCAGGCCTAGCTGCACTCCATCCATTAAACGGGAAACCCCCTTCTGAATACACATTCAAACAAGAACCGCTTCTGTAAACTACTGTTAAAATATGTTTTAAGAGAAATCCATCAACTCTGGGATTTAACCACTGAAACAGCAACAAATGAAACCTTCACGCTGAGGGGAGAGAGCGGGGAGAGCTAAATAGCTAACACAGGAAACAGAATGGGCTTCCATTTCCTCATAATGGGAATAAAACCCAGGCCCCGACAGCGATTTCCTTACTGAGTCTCCAGGAGGAAATTACCCTTGTGCACCAGCTCCTTCTCACTCACCAGACAGTCGAGCTGAGAGACGGGGCTCTTGTTGCCGGGGTGGCTGATGTCCCAGACCTTGACGCAGCCCTTGCCGCCCGTGTACACGTGTCGCGTGGGGTTGCTGATGGTCACCGCACACACCACCTCCCCGTGGTTCAGGGTGTTGATCTGGCGAGCGTGGCGGGGGATGCCGGGGCCAATGAGGGCGTCCGGGGGGAAGGGGACAGGCTGCATCTGACCGTCCGCAGTAACGTGGAAGGAGTATGCGCTTTTGGGGAGGGGATGGTTAGGGAGAAGAGAGAAGAACGGGAGAGGAGACAGAAAAAACATTTATCATAAAGCAATTAGTCCTTACCACAGCACGCTTCTATGAGAAAGACAGAGCAAAGATTCTTGCCACGACTTCCTTTTGAAATCAGTATAAGTTGAAGTGTTTACTGATGAAACAAAGGAAATAAATAACAGCCAAAGTCCAGGGTGTTAAAAAAGATATATATTAAATGCTTTTTAAAAAACGTTTTTAAGATTTTTAAACTGTGCTCTTCATTCCGTAAGGCATTCCTTCAAATCCTGTTAAAAAACATTACATGTGCTTCCAAATTAACATAAAATACTTCCTTCTTGTACCCTGTATAATTGTATGATTCCTTAGTATAATTTAAAATGATTATTTCTGATGCTTAAGATGAAGCCCTTGAGAGCTCATAATGATTACACACGGTAAACCACGTATTTCAACATCAACAAACAAAAACAGCTTTCTAAACGTACCAGTTTAAGGCTTGGACTTAAACTCTCTTTTGCATAATTAACAGAAAATAATAAAGAGATTCTCTTACATCAAATGGCTTTGTGACAAGACTTCAAGTTTCCTCCTCAACAACCTCCCTGTCTCCTTTGGCCACAAAGCCCAGTTTTATCGAAGGCAGCAAAGCTTTCAACTAAAAGACTACTCTTCCCAGTGTTGCTCTAGCCAGGTATGCCCACGTGCTGACCGACGAGATGTAGGCAGAAGGTGCTGGGCGGCACTTAGTTCATAACTTGAAAGAAAGGGGACCCTGAGGGACATGGAAACTACCTGTACTTTCCATTCTATTTTGCTGTGAACCTAAAATTGTTCTAAAAAATAAGTTTATTAATTTAAAAAGAGGGGCTTCCCTGGTGGCGCAGTGGTTGAGAGTCCGCCTGCCGATGCAGGGGACACGGGTTTGTGCCCCGGTCTGGGAAGATCCCACATGCCACGGAGCGGCTGCGCGTCCGGAGCCTGTGCTCCGCAACGGAAGAGGACACAACAGTGAGAGGTCCGCGTACCGGGGGGGAAAAAAAAAAAAATTAAAAAAAAGAAAAGAAAAAGAATTTAAAAAGAGGGAGGGGAGAGTGCCTTCCTTCTTCTCTTCCTCCTTCTTGCTACCTGAACTATGAGCAAGATGACTGGAGCTCCAGCAGCATTTCTGGGCCACAAGGTGACTCTGAAGATGGAACTCAATTGCTGAGGGGGACAGAACAGAAAGATAGAATGCAGAGGTCCTGGTGACACTGTGAGACCTGGGGCTGTATCACTGGGGCTGTGATACCTGCCCTGGGCTACTGACAGCCAGTATCTTTTATGGGAGAGAGAAATAAACTTCTATTTTACTTAAGCTATTATTTTCTTCCCTGTTAAATACAAACAAACCTAATCCTACTGCACACTTCTGTTTCTACACTAAAATCTTAAAGCATATTATTTCTCTAACAATCTAATTATTTAAACTCCAAGCATTCATATACTACAAATACTAGAAAGCACGCACAAAGAAAAGACCCTGTAGAGGATGGAAGATATAGGAGTGCTAACGTTTTATTTCCCACCCACATCTGAACTAGGCACTTTGAAGACCACTGCTTCCACTTTCTTCTTATCCAAAGCATCACTCGGTGATCTAGAAGTTCAACATTAAAGCTTTTCTATAGGTCTGCATACATAAACAATAAATGAAGTACGTAGGGCTTCCTCCCTCCCATAACCTTCTGGAATAAGTCTGGGCCCTTTCTGGAATTTATCATTGGCACCTTGCAGTCCCTTTACAGATCCTAAAGACCTTGGGCATTAATACAGAACTTAAATTTTCATTTTAATGCTAACTCAAATTTTGAAAAATAACTAAGCATGCACAAAACTTAAAATTGATAGAAGACATCAGGTTTCTACCTGCCTGCACATAAAACCACATACTTCCTTAGCTTGAAAATAAAATACATGCTGTTATTTTCCTTCTATAAAAACAAAATATCGGGCTTCCCTGGTGGCACAGTGGTTGAGAGTCTGCCTGCCAATGCAGGGGACACAGGTTCGAGCCCTGGTCTGGGAAGATCCCGCATGCCGCAGAGCAACTAGGCCCGTGAGCCACAACTACTGAGCCTGCACATCTGAAGCTTGTGCTCCGCAACAGGAGAGGCCGCGACAGTGAGAGGCCTGCGCACCGCGATGAAGAGTGGCCCCCGCCCGCCACAACTAAAGAAAGCCCACGCACAGAAACGAAGACCCAACACAGCCAAAAATAAATAAATAAATAAAATCTAAAAAACAAAACAAAATATCAAATATATGAAAAGATTTTTAAAAGAACTTCCCCTTCTCCCTGACCAAAGGACACAATTTTAGATACGTTATCTCCTGGCAAACTGGTTCCAGTAACTAATCTTATACAGCTATTTGGCCCAAATCCTTAACACTACTCTTAATTTGAATGACTGAGTACACATAATGGGAACCACAAAGAATGTCCTAGAAAATAAGTATGCATATAAAACAACTACAGCTCAAAGCCCTTATGTCAAGGGTTTGGTTTAGTACCAAACCACTAAATCTCCTATTTTTTCATACTGAAGTATATTTGATGTACAACATTATATAAGTAAGAGGCGTATAATACAGTGATTCACAACTTTTAAAGGTTGTGAGTTTATAGTTACTATAAAATAATACTCATTATTATTTTATAATAAAATATATTTTATAATTATAAAATATAATATACTCATAAAATAATACCATTTATAGTTATTATAAAATATTGGCTATATTCCTTGTGTTGTACAATATATCCTTGCAGATCATTTTATACATAATCGTTTGTAACTCTTAATCCCCTACCCCTACTTATCCCTCTCCCTCTTCCCTCTCCCCACTGGTAACCACTAGTTTGTTCTCTACGTCGGTGAGTCTGTTTCTTTTTCGTTATTATATCTCCTATTTTTAGCTCACAGTATCCTTTAGCGTCCTTAGTAATGTATCAAGCCCACATGATATTTCAATACATGCACATTACACTTAATTGAACCTATGCCATTTATTATAGGATATTTGGAGTTGGAATCAAATAGCATTGTATTATTGCCCTTGAAGATGAGACCACAAGAACTGGGGTTTAAGTCTATTTACATTCTAAATTATGTGACCCAGATACCAGGCACCACGACCTGGGTCTGAAAATAACAAATGAATGGTGGTAAACGTGGGGAGAGAACTTGCCTCTTAAAGCCTTCTGTGCTGTGAGGAAAATGGCAGATGTGAAGGTTAGTTTTTCTGTTCGCCATGAATCAAGGTGGGTACCTCTAGGTGGGCAGTTTCCATCAGGTACCCTTTTAGCAATTCCTGATTTTTAGGGGAAGGAAATTTTATCTCCCTTCAACTGGAACTCTGCTTATTATAGAGTTAAATGTTCCAGATTAAAATAGATGCACAAAGTACAGAGAGCTGTATGCTTGTCTCTGGAAGATACCCACCTCTCCCCTAGGTGTCCTCTTCTTTAAACCGCACAGGAGGTCTGTGATCATCACACTTAGGCAGTTTAAAATTGATTCACAGTGCAGCGAACTGCTGCCAGAAGCTGTGAACATGCGTCTGTCCCAGGGGAAACCCATATGGCTGTTAATACATCAGTCAGAGGGGGCCTCGGAGGAAGCTGGCGCTGTCTGCTGTGCTGGAGGGCCTAATCGAATGAACAAACCCCAGTGAGGCACAGGGCGGGTGTGGCTCACAGAGGGACCCACAGGAAGGAAAAACCAGGGGAGCAAACAAGACAGCTTGGAATCTGTTATTCACTTCCGGGAAGCACACACACATCTTTGAGAAAGTCCACATTGATGGCGCATCGTGACAACGTTCAAGAGATCCCAGAAGGAAACTTACCCTCTTTACTGACTGAGGAACTAGGGAAAGTAAGATCAACCAGGAGGGCGCATTTATAAACGGATAGTGTACATTTATAACTATCTCTCAAGCCTGAATTCAGAAAGAGACCAGCCACAAAAGGATGCATATGGTACAACTGCATTTACAGAAGTTCAGACCCAGGCAGGATTCACCTCTGGTATAAGAAGTTGGGGTGGTGGTTCCCCTAGAGACTGGAAGGGGCATGGGAAGGGGTTTTTCAGGTGCTCTTGGTGCAGTCACTGGGCTATACACACATGATGTGTACATTTTTTTTCTATATGTATACCTCAATTTTAAAAACTTGAATTTATTTGTTTATTCAAGAAAAAGGTGAGAGGAGGCTCCCGACCGATGAACACAGTAGGCTGGGTCCACAGCCAGGATAAGAGCCCAGACTCTGGATTCAAAGGGACCTGGGATGCGGGGGCCCCCGGCTCGAGGTCTCACTGACCGTGGTTTTCCAAACAGGCCTAACTACCTGAGCCCTGTAATGTGTCCATTTTCTGATCAACAAGATAGAAATAATAATACAATGTTGGGGTCGCAGGGGTTGTTGTAAGGAAAAAAAAGAGAGAAAACAGCTGCAAAAGTGCAAAACCCTTAACCGTGCTCGACACCTGCAGGGGCCTTCGGGAAATGACAGCATCGATATTAAACACCCGTGACTTAAAAAGAGGAAAGTGAGGCTATGTTGAATCCAGGGCTCTTATCTCAAACAGGGGACAAGTGTGAGGGCCAGGAATGCGGAAAGGGAGGAAGGCGTGGGGTGGGAGCCAGGAAAGCACAGGGCGATGGTGAGGCCAGGAAAACCGGGAAATTCATAAATCCTAAAAGGCGAGGTGGGGAGACAGCACCGGGCAGAGAGGAGCGGAGGACGTTTCGAGAGAGAATGGTGGCAAACTGTGGGGCAGAAAGAAGGAGCCCCTGGGGCCCTGCTTAGGGGCCACCCACCCACATCCCAGAGCCTCAGAGAATTGAGTCCCCCTGCTGTTTGAATCAAGCGCCTGCAGATCAGGATCTGATTCGGAAATGTGGTGGCAGAACTGAACAGAATAAAGCCCGCTGGACCTCACAGATTTAAAAACGGAATGAAATCAAACTCATTCAAACTCTTCAGTCACTGGGCACACGGCAGAGGTACAGGCACTCAGAGTCCCCACAGGTGCTACAAACTGGGAAACAGGACTGCGTTCTGGGGAAGCACATTGTCTTTCCCTAGCTGACTGGCTCCTGTTAATAAAACTACGCTGTGTTCCGTGGGCAAAGGAAAACAGGTGTTAGACTTGTTGGTTTGCTGGAAGTAGAGAGGAACGGCAGTGGCCGGATCCAGCGAACAGGGATGAAGAACCACGGACCCCAGAGGTAAAGGCTGCGGCCAAGACCCCGCTGCCTGTGAACCTGGCCCTGTTCAGAGGGAATCTGTTGCTGTATTAACAGGTATCAAAAAGAATCTGATCATGTCAAAACCTCCACTGGCTCTTCCGGCTCTACGGCTCACCGAGCCCTTCACGATTGAGTGTCGATGAGTCTCAGTTCATACGACCGCCTTGTATCCTAAATTCCCAGCCGCACGGAACAACGGGCCAGTCCCCTAAAATATCGCATGCTGTCACGTCATGCACAAACTGTTCCCTCCTGCCTAGAATAGCACGGCGTCCCCCTAAGCGCACATCACTTCCCCCTCCCTCGGCCTGCCTCAACTCCCCAGGTGTCGTGAGTCCTTCCCCAGGACCCTGGCTCATCCTATAAATCGGTATCACGCTGAGAACTACAGCCCACGTTTACATGTGTCTGTCTCATGCCCGAGTCCTCTGGGATGACTTCGCCAACGAGCATACAGCTGGCACTCAGTAAACGAATCCGAAAGCCCCGAGTCATTTACTGCTCCCTAATCACTTATAAATCGAGGCATGAAAGGTTGCTCCAGCAACCTTCCATTTGTAAGCTGCCAGGTTGCTCCTTGTAGCTTACTCTCGTGTAGCTACGGAAAGTAAGCTACAAGAAGGTGGGGAGTCTCTAACCACCTGGGCTCTGCCAGGCAACTCTCCCAAGGAACTCCTAGTCGTCGTACCAAATGTGGCTCAGAGGTGGTACCAACTTTCCCAAGGGGGGAAGGCAGTCCCTAGAGATGAAGAGCTGATGAAGAGCAAAACAAAAGGCAACGAGAGCAACAGTAACAGTGAAATCCACAGCCCACCCCATCAGTAGAAGCCGGTGGGTGTGGAACCCCTCAGATACCAGCTGCAGCAGAAGTTGCCATGGGTCATGAGTCTAGGTGCTGAAGAGCATGCAGTGAAGTTCAGGAAGTGAGGGGACCCAGGTCAGAGTTTCAGTTTAGTCACTAATAAGATGTGGGGACCACACGGAACTTATCTGGGCCTCATTTCCCTGTTTTTACAACGTGCCCTGACAAAACTTACCCTACCAACGTGACTGCTGAGGTGTGGGGGAAATGAAAGCACGTAGGAAAGTACGAAGCACAATACAGATTCAGCCTTTGGTTCCCACGTCACAGAAGGCAGCTCGCTGTCCCTTATTATTTACAGCAGGGAAGAGGCACAGGGGAGCTGAACAGGCCCAACTCAGCTCGTAAGCAGGAGAGGTCAGCCAACCACAGAAGTGGGGCTCTAACCTTTACCTTAGCTTCCACATCAGCACTACCTTAGACACTCTCGACTCAAGAGGGCTCATGGGGCCCATCAGGAGGGAGACGCCTACCCTACACAAAAGGAGAACACCAGGCATGTCAGCGTCACTGATGTGCTTCATTATGGAGCCCTGGGCACAGAAGGCTCTGAGGGCTGAGAGCTGGGGCATTTGGCTCATTCTAAGACAGATGAGAATAATGTTAACTTATGACTTTGGAGGATGCTCTCTGCCTGAAGAACTAGTATAGGGAAGGTGGAGGCTGGGGATGCTGTGATGTGGGGTGATAAGAAAACCAGAGCCAGGTTTCCCTGGTGGTGCAGTGGTTGAGAGTCCGCCTGCCGATGCAGGGGACACAGGTTTGTGCCCCGATCCGGGAAGATCCCACATGCCGCGGAGCGGCTGGGCCAGTGAGCCATGGCTGCTGAGCCTGCGCATCTGGAGCCTGTGCTCCGCAACAGGAGGGACCACAACAGTGAGAGGCCCGCGTACCGCCAAAAAAAAAAAAAAAAAAAAGAAAAAGAAAAGAAAACCAGAGCCATATTATTCTAAGATTTCAGGGACAAAAATGTCCTCAGGTATATAATTCATCTCCTTCTGGTAAAACCTCTTTCTTTGCCAATGTAACAAGCTCTACCTTTAACATTTTTTAGGGTCTGCACACCTAACTCCTAACATCTGTGAAATCCTTTACTTCTTTCACAGGATTTTTCTAGTTTGGCATCCGGGCATCCTCTCAAACATGCAGATCCAGGTGCAATCCCTACCCTATCTGAAGACAGCATTTCTGCGTCAATGGAGGGCTTTAGTAACAATTAAATGACAAGTTGAGGACTTCAAAGCCTTACGATAGAAGACTTTTTCTTTGTTTCCTTATTTAGTTGAATGCACGGCTATCCTCATCTTTTAAAAAAGCAAATGCAGAACTTCTTAAAATGGATAGGAAAAAGAAAATTACTAGATAAAGTAAGGAAGAAGAGATGGCCTAGCTGATATACTAGGAGGTTCTCTGGTCAAAGTCAGCATTTATGATTCTGAGCTCTAGGTCCTACTTCTCCATCAATTAAACATTTCCAAATTGTAAATGTGCTGGGGCAGCAACAGGGCTCCTAGGCAGGACAAAGATACAAACCAAGAGATGCGTGGACGAAAAGTAAGACAAAGATAAGTTTAAAATATACAGCCATTTCAAAGGTCAATTCAAAAATTCCTAGCAAAGGAACCAACCACTGCAGGCAAACAGCAGTATTCGATCAAGAGATAGACAAACCAGGCCTGGTAAGCTGAAAGCTATTTCTGAAGAGGTGAAGAGGGAGAGAGAGGGAAGGGACAGTTGTCCAGCAGCTAAACATAACTCACATCAAAAGGAAGGGCCTCACACCTCAATATAACTCCAAGAAATTAGCTACGCATTCCCAGACCATCAAAAAGTAGAAAAACAAGAGTTAAACTAAAACCCACATGGTGATAATATGGCACAAAATAAGCATGTTACTTTTAGCATTTAATAGACAAAAAATCGGGCTTCCCTGGTGGCGCAGTGGTTGAGAGTCCACCTGCCAATGCAGGGGACGCGGGTTCGTGCCCTGGTCCGGGAGGATCCCACATGCCACAGAGTGGCTGGGCCCGTGAGCCATGGTCACTGAGCCTGCGCGTCCGGAGCCTGTGCTCCGCAATGGGAGAGGCCGCAGCAGTGAGAGGCCCGCGTACCGCAAAAAAAAAAAAAAGACAAAAAATCACCCAAATATCGTGACAAGTATAAAGGGGGCTGAACTAATTTTCAAATCCACGAAATAAACTGAGTGTGGAATCCAGACATGGTCAGCAGAGGGATCAGAGAGGAATGGAGGGCAGAGGGAGGAGGACTGGCCACTGACACATCTTCTCAGCCAGAAGCCCGGACTGGCCCCTATTCACTGCCGCAAATCATGTTTTCCTAAGAAGCACTTTTACCCCAAATGTAGTTCAGATTTTCTCTTCCCTTTAGGCTCCAACTCCAAAAAGGTAGTTTAAAGATTTATTTAAACACTAAACAAGTGGGTGGAAGATTTCTCAATTACGTGTCTAGCATTAAAACACAGGGTAAAGGAACCTGGAACTTAGCTGGAATCTTAAGCCAAACTATTATTAGCGTGAGTTATGACTGACCTCTAGGTGCTACTATAGGAAGCAGGTAGAGCTCAGCCCCTCGAGTATTTATGGAGAGGAAAGCGGTGTCACGGGGCCAGAAAAATGCCTTGAGGGGAGAGAGGCGTGGAGTACAACAAAGATGTCAATCTGTCTAAACTTCAGGTTTCTTTCTTATCAGTGATCTCCACAGAGTTCAGGCAACAAATTTCCTAAAACTAAAAATGAGTTCAAGTTAAGCTGACCAAACAACAGCAATTAAATTTCACCTTGAGGGTTTGGAAACACAGTCAGGGTAAACCGCTTATAAATCAGCATTACACATCTCTAAAATGCAAACTGCACTCTCCCTTGGAAAAGGATGAATCATAGGGTCTTGCGCAATCCTGGGCTCACCGCCCCCCTCCCCCCACCAGTCAACGGGGCAAACATTTGTTTACTGGGTATCTGTGCTTAAGGGGACTTCAGAAGCTTCAGTTCTAGTGGGGAAGAAGCTGACTGAAACATGACCTGGACATAGGATTATAACTCAAGGCCAAAGTGTGGAAAGTGTCACAAGACATTACAAGGTGCCAGAAGAGAGACAGCACATAGGGAAAGGCATCAGCAGAGGCTTCACGAAGGAGGCAGCAGCTGAAGTGGTCTTTGAAGGACAGAAAACATTTCCGCAGGAAGAGGTAGAGGCTAGTGAGAAGGAAAGCTGCCCCAGGTAGAAGGAGGAGGGCTCTTCTCTTCATGGAACAGAGCGTTATCCCATTTGGCCAGAGCACAGGATGCAAAGAACACAGCTCACAAGGCTGGAAAGAAAGGCTGGGGTGATACTACCAGAGGGGCTACATCAGGAGTTTATATGCACCTTTTGAAGATATCTGAGCAAGAAACAGACAAGATCAGATGAATATTTCATTAAGGGAAAAACACACCTACGATCTTAGTGAGGATTTTAACAAATAAGAAGACTGGGTGAAAATGGGAATTAAACAAGGAAGTACCAAAGGCTAAAGTTTAGGTCCAGATGTTAGATAGAATAGGGACAATGCTGGGAGATTGGGATTGACATACATACACTAATATGTATAAAACAGATAACTAATAAGAATCTGCTGTATAAAAAAAATAAAATAAAGTTCAAAAGAAAAAAAAAAAAAAAAAAAAAGAAGAAAAATAGGGACAATGCCTTTAACAAAAAGAAGTTAGGAGAAGTTAGAAGTGGGAGAGAGAAAAAATGTCCAGGTTGGTTGGGAAACCCTACTGAGATCTTAGATCACTCTGACACCAAAACAAGTACAGAACAGTGGCAATGTCATCTTGCTCTACTTGGATAGAAACAATGGAAGGAAGCAGGGCGTTTTGCATATGCTGGTTCCTCCACCTGGAGTCTTTTGCCCTTCCCCTACGCGATTACTGCAGCTCTGAAAACACTCTGAGAATCCTCCCCTGACCCTCCAGATGGGATCAGCCCTTCACAGAATTTCACAAAAACAGTACTCCTCTGTCACAGCTCTTATCTCAATTATAATTACACATTTACTTTTGTGATTCCTTGATTAATGCCACCGCTCCATCACTAGGCTGTGAGCTCCCAATAGGGTCCTCTATGCCTAGTCAGCAGCTTTTGATGAAATCTGTAGAAGAGAGGACAGGAGGGAGGTGACTGACCAGACTGTAGTAGGCAGATGGTGTGGGAACCTGAAATCACATCCCATAACACAGGGCTGAAGCAATGGACATACTCAGACAGAAGAGACCCTTCATGGAGAAACGGTGGTCTCCAAATATCTGCAGAGCTGCCTGCCCTGAGGAGGATGGAGTAGCAGCACACTGTGTGGTCTCGGGGAGTGGGAAAGAACAGGACAGATGGGTAAAAGTTCCAGGGAGACAGATGTCAACTCAAGGGCTGGAAGAGTTTTCACACAGCCAGGGAAAATGAGTCGCCATCACTAGAGACGCTGGGTCAGAGATGCGCAGCCACTCGGTGAGGCCACTAGAACCACAGATGGGCATTCACGCTAGATGCACTTTTTTTTTTTTTTTTTTTTTTGCGGTACGCGGGCCTCTCACTGTTGTGGCCTCTCCCGTTGCGGAGCACAGGCTCCGGACGCGCAGGCTCAGCGGCCATGGCTCACAGGCCCAGCCGCTCCGCTGCACGTGGGATCTTCCCGGACCGGGGCACAAACCCGTGCCCTGCATCGGCAGGCGGACTCTCAACCACTGCGCCACCAGGGAAGCCCAAGACGCACTTTTAAGGTCCCTCCAGTCCCACCTGCACTCTCCCGGCTGTACCACTCTTCGAGGGCACTCATGCAGCTGCCCGTGAACCCTCAAGCTCCCTCTCTGTGCTGGGAGCCCACTGTCCCTCTACTGGCACCAGCCCACCCTCCCAGCCCCCTCTGCCGGGTGGCCTTATCCCTCCTGCACCAGCTTCAGCTTCCTGCATATCCACCCTGCCCCAAGGAAGGCCTTCCCTTCCTAACTCTGGTCACTCTCTACCTGTCTGCCTATCACCCACCACTCTGCCTTCACAGCACTCAGCATTTGTCGCAAACTTAACTCAAGCATCTACTGTTCCTTTAACATTCCCCCCACATCAGTAGGCTCCCCCCAAAGCCGGAAAGACGACCGTTTTCTTTCCTGGAGCACGGCAGGCGCCTAACACACAGTTCTCCATCAAACATCCACGAAGAGCCTCCATCTGTCCTTCCCAAATATTACTTCGACTGGTGTTTCTCAGAGAATGACTCTCACAAACCCTTTACCACCTTGTTCACTCTACCCTGGACATGACGGTTTGTCACCATTCCTCTTATAAGCCTCGCACAGACGCTGCCCAGTGTGGTCAGCTGACATTCACCGTTGCCCCCGGCGAGGTGCTTACTCCTCAAGACTAAGTGTTGAGAAACTTTTACACGGCAACTCAGAGTCAGTTCACAACTGCTGGCTCTTGTAATAAAAAACTGGGACTTGTATTCTGTATTTTTTTCCCCCTATCCATCTGTATTTGTCTGTTATAAGAGTCTCAATCTTTGTCATGTTGGGAAAAAACTGGTCTGCTACCATCATAGCCAGTTTGAGAAGACCACCTCAGGCGGTATTACTTTACTGAATGATGAGAACAGTACGTCCTCTCATACTAATTAATGGATTAATATGGGGACTAAGACTGTGTACGCAGCCCAGGTCCCAGACCATGGGCAAGTTCATTTTTCCCTCTGATACCAATTTACTCAATCTTCCTCCCATGATATGGCTCACCTTAAACTTGAAAGAGAATCCAAAAAAATGTTTTAACTGTTTTAGAAAGCAGCGACCCCTCAGATCCACAGCCCAGTGCCCGTTTTGACCAAGGGGAGAAAAGCACCGTCATACCTGAGTCTCACCACTTTGCCTCTCTGCCCACTGTCGTGGTCCTAGCCTACGCAGCTGTGAACACAAAGAAAGCCAAGGTTCTCACAAGTCAAAGACATGACTATTTTGGCTCCAGGAAGCGTGACACCAGTACTGTCATCCACTGAAGGTGTAAACTGTGTCTAACGGCACACACAGTCGTTAGGAACTGGGTCTAAGTTAACCCTCCCCCCCGACACCAGCCCTGAGGACCAGCTCTGTGGCTCTCAGCTCTGCTCACCCCATGCCCTCTGCCTCATATTTCACATTCGGGGCAGGGCGGGGGGGCTTGGCAGCTGGAAACTCCCCACAGCTCTGACTCCTGAAACTGGCTTTCCCTAATGGTTCGCTGAACTTGGCCTTAGCTACCTATTATTTCCCTGAAGATTCATCAGTTACTGTTAATTACTGCATCTTGGCTCAACATTAACTGTTTGCTCGTTTTCTTCTTTATTTTTTGGCCACAACTTGCGGCATTTGGGATCTTAATTCTCTGACCAGGGATCGAAACTGTGCCCCCTGCATTGAAGCGTGGAATCTTAACACTGGACTGCTAGGGAAGTCCCAATTTGCCCTTTATCCACTCACCAGACAGTGGGACACACAACAGCTAGCTACACTGCCAGCAAAACCACAGGTAAGAAATACCCATAAGTGCCCTGTGGCATTCCAGGCTGGACACAGGGGGGGCATTCCCAAGGAAACACAACATAGTAGTTCACAAGTATTCAATCAGAAAAGATCTACCAGCTAAGAAAGGATATGCGATGCCGCCCCACCTCCCAGTCCTGCTCTTCCCTGGGCCTAGATGTCACCACAAATTCCTAACATTGCTACTAGCTCCTAGTATAAACCAAAGCTTCATTTCATCATGAGTCAAATTACCGTGAAACAGATACTATAACGCAGGGAAAGAGGAGCAATGGGAATCTGCTTTCTAAAAGCAGATGACGGGGTAAGGAATTCCATCTTTCCTCATGCTATTGGTTTGTCTGATGCAAGGCTGCAATAAAAACCACAGAAGGATGACCAGGTAGTTGAACGGACCACTCAAAATAATGCAATATGCAACAGATGCATGAGTAATAGCTGAAAGAAACCACTCGGAGGTAGAAGGTATAACCAAAAAAAAAAAACCTGAAGGCCTGTGACATGTACCTCTATTTGGAAAAATCAATGAGTTGGAACTGGTTTTCTGCCATCTTCTATCCTAGGGGAAGAGAGTATTTGCTGAAAAGTAAGACAGACTCTCACATTTCAGGTTTGTTTTACTTTGGGGTTTTTTTGTTGTTTTTTTTTTGCGGTACACGGGCCTCTCACTGCTGTGGCCTCTCCCATTGCGGAGCACAGGCTCTGGACGCGCAGGCTCTGGACGTGAAGGCTCAGCGGCCATGGCTCACGGGATCCTCCCGGACCGGGGCACGAACCCGTGTCCCCTGCATCGGCAGGCGGACTCTCAACCACTGCGCCACCAGGGAAGCCCTCAGGTTTGTTTTGTACAAAAATTGAGAACTTTAGGAATTCTTTGAAATCACGTTTCTGATTCCAATATTATGGAAAACAGGCGATTTTAAGTGACCCTGGAAGAATAACCAACGGGGCTTTTTAAATTCTGAAGGCTCTCTTGCCCTTTAACCTACCTCTCCTGCTTCCTCACCAAAGCCACGTTGCACTTTATAATCTCTCAGAGGAAGGCACCCAGCAAAACTTTACTTGGGGTTCCTGGGGAGGGGGGGTGGTCAACCCCCGATGTTGGCATCCAACAGAATGTACCTTTCACGGAACTCCCGTTTCGACCAAAATAAGGAAAAGGTGGCACTGAGCCGGGTAAAGAAACAGCACGTTTCCCATTTCTGAGATTTCAAGTTTGTGACAGCTTGTTGCCCACAACACAGTCCTGTGGAAAATCTCCAGCAGCTACCCCCTAACCAAATGGCAAAGCAGAGCAGCTTTCTGAGGAAGGGTCAAGCAAGGAGGACCAACCGCCCCTGGCTCTCGCCTCCCTCCTCGCCCCCGTCCCCAACAGCTTCTCTCCAGAAATAACTAAATGCATGACATCATCCACAGTGAGAAGACAGAGGCGTGACACCTACCAGGTGCCTATTTATAGCAAGTGTTAACACTCCTCAGGAAAAGACACTAGAAATCTCCTTGGAAACGCCCAAGCCTGTGCTCCCTTTGGAATTCGAGTCTGCTGATACCCATGACTAAGTAACCGCCTTTACAGTAAAACCGAAGAGTTAGAGGTACTTACGGCTTCCCCCCGGGGATTCCTGCCAGGTTTGGAGGGATCGTAGGTACACGCATGTGAGGGGGAGGATCAAACCCAACCTGGAAACAGAATAAGGCATCGCACACTCAGTTTATGCAGGGTAGGCACTTTGTGACACCTCTAAAGACTTTTCACTAGAAACTCAGAAATCCCCAAAGCAACAGAAACAGAAACAGGGACGTGCGCTAGCATTTCTCAAAAGAACGAGCATAATGCAAAAAAATAATACAGCCGCCTTTAAATACCACAAGACACTCTTTTGTGGTAAGTAGGAAGGTGTGTGGTTGATCCGTGCATTGAGAACCAGCTTCCCATGGTCAATACGCCCTGTGGACTTAGGATGTCCTACCTGTCCAAACAAGTACAAAGAGCAATACGCCGAGTCAGGACAACCTATCAACTGCGGCACTATCGACGTTTTAGGTCAGATAGTTCTCGGTTGGGGGCCGGCCTGGGAATGGCAGGATAATTAGCAGCATCCGTGGCCTCTACCCTCTCAGTGCCAACAGCATCCCCCAGTTCTAATAAACAAAAGTGTCTCCAGATATGACCAAATGTCCCTAGGGGGCAAAATCACCCCGTTTCATACCACTGGTCTAAGTCATTGCTTAGAAATTCACGCATGGACGCTCTATTTTGTGCACCTTAACGAAGGTACCTAGTCCCTCAGCTGTCCCCTTTGCTTTAAATTATCTCGCCCTCCACTGCACAGCCTTTCCTAGTAGTACAACATAAGGGAAAAAACAATGAACTTTACTATCACCCCAAGTTATTGGAGGTAAAGAAGAAGGGAAAGGAGAGAAATGCACGTGACATATTTCAAACAGCCAACAGAAATGATTTAGGGACTTTCATCTGCTATGAGTTACAATCTAGTCCCTTTTCCTGATGCAGTTAAGGACTACACAGTCAATTTTCCCCTTCACATGCAGTTCTGTCTCTTCCTGGTCAAACATGAGGCCATTTACACAGTGGGAGAAGGTAGGACAAGGAGAACCTGCCCCACGGTTTCAGTCCCTTTGTGTTTCTCCCTGTTGAGCTGAGATCACTTCTTACACCTAAGTCACGCTATTGGGTTTAAAGAATAATATAAGCATGGAATGAGAAAATTACGGCTCCTCAAATATTTTTTTCTAAGAATTAAAGAGGAAAAAAAAAAAAAACAAACAACTTCAAGAAACGAATGAAAAGGCTTCTGTGAGCTACTTGAGTCATTTCATCGCCTTCCAAAAAAAAAAAAAAATCTACTTTGGTGGGAGAAAACCAGATGTCCCCTGAACCGCTGAAGTAGCTCCTAAACACTGCCTTTTTTCATCCACAAAAACAGTAAAACAAAAAGCATTTGGCCTTCACTTAATGAAGCGGCATGCCGATGAAGGCGGACAAGAGGGAGGCGGGCGCAGCGAGGACACTGGGTCTTTGTCTGCAGGCGCGGGGACTGCAGGCCGCTGGCCGCTCCTTGGGTCCCGCCCACCCGCCTGCGCCCACCCACGGCTGCCTGCCTGCCATCCCCGCCATCCCTACCATCGGGGAGCGCCCGTAGGCCACCACGGCGGCCGCGGCGGCGGCCGCGCTCATCTGCGGCGACATGTTGTGGAGGCTGGCGTAGGCGGCGCTGGGACTGGTCAGCTCGCCGTTCATGCCCGCGTGGGGCACCATCCCGAAAGGCGCAGGGTACGGACCCGGCACCGCCAGGGGCGTCCTCAGGCCGGCCGCTGCAAGGAAGCACAAGCTGCACGTGACTCACCTGGCCGCTCAGGTCCAGCCTGACCATCAGTTCCAGGGTCCTCTTCAGTGCCCTTCATTATAGGGAAGGAGGAGAGAAGGCTGGGGGGAGCAGAGGGGTACCAACTCTAAATCCTACACAGGGTTCCTTCTTCCCTGGAGCTGAATTCATCTCGAGGAAAGAATGGGCCCCAGGGGAAGAACTGCCCACATATTTCCTCCTTGGTCGGTACACTGGGCAACACTGCGCACCAGGGAGATTAAGCAGCATCATTGTACCCAATTCACAGAAGGCTAACCAAGGCACAGGCACTACCTGTTGACTTAAACTCAAAAGAAGGTTCTCTTGATAAAATCCAAGATTTCTCCTTCAGCCCAAATTTTCCATTACCTGCTACCAATTCCAAATGAAAACCTGATCCTGGATTTATGTAAACCAGAGCACAGGTTTAGGGGGAATATGCTGGGGCCTCTCTTCCTCTGGGCCCAGAGTGTTACATTTTTCCTTTGCCAGGGAGGAAGATAAAGTTAAAAGTTATGAGTTTATTCAGGGGCTGGGGTCCCAGTGAAACCCTCCCAATTTCTCCTGAAGGAGAGACCGTGATTCCTAAGGGATATACCGGCAGAACACTGGCCAACTAAAGCAAGCAAGAAGCACACTTGGGCCGGTCAGACAGGCTGTTTCAGTCAATATTAGCAAACTCAGACACACAATGATAGTTTGGTAAGAAGCTTACATGCGGAATAATTATCAGAAACTTTATTGAAGTCCCTGGGATTTGGATTATTTGGAAATAAAAGAAAAGCCAAATGTAAACAGTCAGAGACTGAACAGGGTGCAGCTGCTGAAACCCAAGGACAAACATCTGTTTCTTATCATGGCTTTTCAGAGATAGGAAGGAGGGAGGGGGGCAGAAAGTGCATCTCATATTCACGAGGAAACTGCATGAGAGCTGAACTGACGAATCAAGTTGGGAAAGGGAAGAACAAAACACAGCCCACAAGAGGCAATGCCCTACCCGCTTGGTTAACGAGGGGGTCCATGGCTGGAGGCTTGCCGAGGCCTGGACGTAGTCCTGGAGTGGCGCTGGTGCCCGGCGTTGGCATGTCACTCCGAGGTGTCGGTGTGCTGGATTTCAGAACAGGCGTGCTGGCTTTTTCATGCTGGTATCATTAAACAAATTAAATGAGTATTATTTTTAATCCAAGCCATATTACACAATTTATCACAACAGCAGCTGGGACACTGGGCACCTTCTAGCTACTCCCGCAGCCAATTTTCATAAATCCACACAATGTTGACAGCATTAACTTGTGAGGGAGAAATGTTGACCTTTCCTCTTCCTGCCAGAATTAAAACTCTAGCTAGAGACACAGAACATGATCACACTCCTTCCTCCGCAGATTTTATTTTAAAAAGTATTTTTTCATCAGGCTGGTGGACTTTGGATCTAGGCCAAGTTTGAAGGATGACCACCCAGAGGAAAGTTCCCGGTCACTCAGAAGCGACTGCCCCGGTCATCGAGGATATCAGAGGGAGGACCCCCTTTCTACCTTTGCTGCTTAATGGCAGTGGGATTGAGACTAACAGCGAGAGGCAGCGGAGCCATCAATTTGATGAGAAGCAAACTGGCATCTCAGGGGCAAAAGCCCTAGACCTAGTCCTATCATGTTGAGAGATGTGCCTAAAAAAATAACTCTTTGGCATTCAGCAGCTGCACCCATTTGCCAACGTAACCAGAGTGGACCCACTAGTGCAGTGGCCTTCAGGAGTCAAGATAGTAACAGGGTCACAGGGCATCTTCTTCTGCATCTTAACCCTTCATGTCCCTTTAATCATAGTCTGAGAAGCACTCTGGGGTAGCAAAGAACATGGGTTAGAGAGACCCCAGCTCCCTCTGGCCTTGGATCTGACGAGCTGTGCAAACTTGGCAAATTCCTCCAGCTTCCCTCCCCATCAGTGAAATGGGATAATGCTTTGAGGGACTATGTAGGGATTAACTGCAGAGTTGTTATGGTGCAATTATGGTGAGTGACGAGATGAGATACTCCACGATGTTTGTTGAATGACTGAAAGCATGAATTGGCCTGATGTACCCACATCCCGCCCCCCCGAGTTCCAGGCTTCCCCTGGTGCCGCCTTGAGTACATCACCATCTGCCCAGCAACCCAATCACAACATGACCCAACAGGATGGGTCAGTCTAAAACCAGGGGAAGTGTACCGCTTAAGAAAATGAGGACTCCTTAGGACCTAAGGCATTTGAACCATTTGCCAACTAGGAAGTTGAGCCTATGCCAGGAACATATCCCCCAAGTAAGAAGGAAATGGGCATGGAAGCTTGTTATCTCTCTCTAATCATGGCCCAAAATAGACGACCCAGAGGGCAAAAGTAATCACCATGGGGACAGAAAGCAGAACGATGAGCTTCACTTTTAAACCCTTAAAAATGTAACTCTTAATTAGTAAAAACCCCACATTTCAAATACTTTAGGGAACCTCTGGTTCCCTGATAAAACTAAACTGCTAAATAGGCAAGTGACAGTTCTTATGACCTACCAAGCTCATTTCTTTGGATTTCAAAGAAGTGGAACTTCCCGAGGAGGCGGTGGATGCCGGGCTGCTGGAGGCGTCTTTCTTTAGCAGACGGTTTTTGTCGATCCCATTTTCCCTGGGTGAGTGGGCGGGGCTTGCTCGTGGAGACGAGGGGTCCTCAACAAGCACAAGCAAAAGGCTCGTGATTTCACTTAGAATGGACGGATCTTTCCACACCAATTCGCCAAATTAAAGGAGAGCCCTGAAAGTCCTTCAGATTTGGGGGATTTGAGGGTGTGCACCTAATACTGCTATTACAATGAATAGGATGGTGTTTGCGAGTGCACCCATGAAGACACCATAAAGAAACAAATCTAGAAATAATCGTATCTTCCCTCATGCTCAAATACTTTGCCCAGAGGGCACGGGACCGAAAGGAGCACCAGACACCAACTTAGTAATCCAAAATGGTTAGGGAAACAGATTTTTTTTTTTAAAGGAAACAAAAGTTTGTGTCGGTTTTAGACACTTATTGTTCCATCCATGAACAACCATTAAATCCTTAATGTGTAAAGTTGCAAAAGACCAAAATATGGTGGTTCCACTTCCTTTCTCTCACAAGTCACTCTGAAAATAAAGTTTGATAAAGAGAATGGTTACCTCATTAGACACATCCACAACTAAGTTGTCATCACTTTTGTCACCATCGCTTTCCTGAAAAAAAAGAAATTTTAATGCCATTTACTAAAGGGTTTGAGGCTCAATTAAATTTCTGTAGCTCTTGGTAGCAGACAGACTAGCAAATGACCTGGGCTCCCTTCCAGAATGCCAGTCCTGGTAATTAATACCACCGTCTCCTCTTCGCATCTGACCTGGGGATGTGCAAAGACCCAGGCAGGAAACTCTGCTGCAGCAGCACACCAGCTAAACAATCACAATGTGTATACAACAGGTGATGGCAAGCCGTAAAACCTGGCGCACAGTAAGGGTTCAATAAATGTTTGCAGCAGCTGAATCTCTCTTATAATCTGAAATCTGCATATCCTTATCTCAGAGATCTTTCCCCACTGGATTTCAAATTAAGAACACAATTTCGGGCTTCCCTGGTGGCGCAGTGGTTGAGAGTCCGCCTGCCGATGCAGGGGACACGGGTTCGTGCCCCAGTCCAGGAAGATCCCACATGCCGCGGAGCAGCTGGGCCCGTGAGCCATGGCCGCTGGGCCTGCGCGTCTGGAGCCTGTGCTCCGCAACGGGGGAGGCCACAACAGTGAGAGGCCCGCGTACCGCAAAAAACAAACAAACAAACAAAAAAGAACACAATTTCACGTCATTGCTTTTTTTGTGTATCACCTTGAAGGCTGCCAATCAATTCTCGTGTTCATGGACAATTCATAATTATAAAGAGAAACTTGAACCCTGTTCCCATGGGGTTACTAGTTACTACAAAAAATTAAATAAAGGAAACAAAAAACTACAAACAACAAAGCTGGCTACTGGTTGGGATAATGTACCAAGATCTAACCTCATGATAAGAATAAAGCTCTTCAGCAATCAGCTTGGAATATTCTTGAGATGGAAGGAAGATAGGATGGCAGTATCTGGAGGGCCCTGGCATCCTACATTAGGGCTTTTAATGTCTTGACATGAAGCCATAAAATTGGCTAATCAGAGGAAACTCCAAGGTTGCACGCACTGAGTTTCAAAAAGCTTCAGAAAAGCTGTTCAATTTAACGTGATCACTCCTAAATCAAATTCAGGGCAGGCTGAAGAAGTCTACTTTCTTAGCCAAAAGGCCTTATATGTCTTTTAGTACAGAGTAATACAATGGACATACGGAAAAATAAGTTATCGCAATGGGTCCTATTCTCAAAAAGGAGCAGGCCCCTGGCTTATGATCTACACAATTCTTTTACTGATGTCACTGTCAAATAAGAATACACAAATAATGTTTGAGACATATTAGTACAAGTGCAGGTGTCACCCATTAGCTTTTTGTGGCCCCCAAGTCCAGCTAGAAAGGTACCCTCAACTCTAAATTCATGTCTTAAATGTTTTATCTAGCCATACCTAAAGCAGTAAGTGTGGGAGACCCAATTTACTTTCTTCAGTAATGTGTTACTAGATATACCTTTAGTCATCGTTATAAAGGCACCATGCAACTCATTAGCAATAACAAAAGATTACAACCAATGAGGAAGCCTGGATAATTAAAAATAACAGGCTATTGAAAGAAATATTTTCATGCAATAAAAGAAAAAATTAATACTAAAGAAAATTTACTTTCTCTTAGTAAAGCCCACAGAAAAGCACAAACATTGTCGGGTGTTAAGAAACCCAGGGTGCGGGAATTCCCTGGTGGTCCGGTGGTTAGGACTCCGCACTTCCACTGCAGGGGGCATGGATTTGATCCCTGGTTGGGGAACTAAGATCCCACATGCCACATGGTGTAGCCAAAAAACAAAACAAAACAAAAACAAACCAAAAAACCCACTGATTAAAAAAAAAAAAAAGAAAGAAACCCAGAGTGGTGGTGACTAAGTATAAGCCAAAGGGGATTCCCTTTAGGAAAAAAAAAACCCCCAGTATAAAAACAGTTAATGTAATGTACAGACCAAACTGGCAAAAGGTAGCAAATAACTAATTTATTATAATGGAACTGTGCAGTGAGTCCTTAAGTAGTCTGAAATTTAAATCTTAGCTTTGTACTGGACCCTTCTGCAAATATATACCTTCACGGTACAGTATACACCTGTCATCAAACATCTAAGGTCTGAGTTCTTTGCCCCAGGTTCTCCAACATCATCTCAATACATCACCCTCAACTACCTACACAACTAGACATACCTGGTACAAACAGGTTACAAAAAAGTCATGCAGAGCTATGGATTCTAGATCCCTCACTACTAAATAACTTATCTACAGAGCAACTCGGAATTCCATCATTGGCAAATTTGCAAATTTCTGTATGTCGTGGACTTTCTTGACTAGCTTATTAACAGTTGATGCCATATATAAACGTACTTGTGTGGGATACTGGCTCTGGGCAAAAGATAAGGGGTAAATATGTGCTAAAAAGGCTTGGGCTGTGGTGGGGAGATCAACAACTTGGGTTCTTGGGATGTTATTATGGTACAAAGTATGGACCAATTTGAGGACCTCTGGCAAAATATCCAATCCTAGGCTCTCGCTTTGGGAATCCTAACATGGTGATGAAGAGCATGGATCCTGGAGTCAGACTGTCTCCAGGCTGTGCTGCTAATTCTGACCTTGGGCAAATCACTTAAAAGCTCTGTGCTTCACTTCCCTTATCAATGAAATGGAGGGATGATACAAAACTCACAGGGTTGTTTTCAGAGTTAAATGAAACAAGCCACGTAGAAGCACGCAGTACCTGACGCTAACTTGAGATGTTGCCCAAGAAATGTTACCCACAGTTAGCCATTGGCTTGCGCCAGCTAGCAGAAGACAGAGGTCTCGCGTGGAAACCTCCGCACAGCCTGCACAGCAGCCAGCCAGAGGTAGACACTTCTTCCTCCAGGGGCAGTGGGGAGTGGCCTAATTTGAATTCTACTCCCACTGTTCCTGAGAATGTGTGCATCCTGAAACAGACACTCGGGGACACACAAGGAAACTACAAGGCATCTGTCAGCTGCAATGTTTATGACGCCGAGACCAGCACCAATGGCCATTTGGCGTGGTTTGCTCTCCTCATGAATGTGGTTTTAGCTACATCTAAGTCAAGAGTCCTCACATCCAGTCGTGTGACCTCATCTGTAGGGTTTGAACGAGATACCCCCAGTGTTTCTTCCAGGTTTTTTTTTACCATGGACTTTTATCACTACACTGCTCCCTGTGGAAAAGGACGAACTCTGCCTTAAGACGTGATAAAAGCCTGAATATATTACCAGAATGGCATTCAAAAAGGTAAGCTGGTGACACCGAATTCTTGCCCTTGTCATTTTAGCAGGACAGGCTACCGAATTTGCAAGGTCTAGGACAAAATGAAAATGCAGGCCCTAGCCTCAAAATTGAGAATTTGAAGAAGGTGGAGAGCACAGCATGAAACCAATGGTGAGGCAGGGCCCCAGCAAGACCAGGGTCAGTGCAGCTGCCCAGGCTGCACACCACGAAGCCAGCCCTACAATTTTGTATTCCCTCTCATGAGTAACTACGGCAGAAAGCCTAAAATTTAATACTAAGCCTGGCAGATGCATAATTTACAGCTCAAGATGGAAATAATATCCTACAATGTAAGAATCTATCCTCTTGATACTATTTTTTTTTTTTGCGGTATGCGGGCCTCTCACTGTTGTGGCCTCTCCCATTGTGGAACACAGGCTCCGGACGTGCAGGCTCAGCGGCCATGGCTCACGGGCCCAGCTGCTCTGCAGAATGTGGGATCTTCCCAGACCGGGGCATGAACCTGTGTCCCCTGCATCGGCAGGCGGACTCTCAACCACCGCACCACCAGGGGAGCCCGATACTATTATTTTAAGGGATGTGAAATTGTCACTAAGATCTTAGAGGTCCTTTGTATACTCACTTAGAAGCTGAGCAAGGAAGCAAACCAGTATTATTTCAAGTCCTTTATTTACTTACATAGTGGCTGGAGTCCTTATCGTCCACCTTTCTTTTTTTGATGTCATTGGAAAACTCGGGTCCATTTCTGCGTTTATCTGTGCCTCTTAGACTGTCTGGGACCAAGAGGGAGTTACTCTGCAAGACAAAAAAATTAATCAAAGATTTCTTCCCAGGTCTCCCTGTACACATGAAAACCCCACCTGGATGTGATAGCTGGTTTAGAAAGGTGATGCCTACATGGCCTTTCATTCCATTTAATTCGTCTCATCTGAAGACTTTGACGGCAAACATTTATAGAGATTTAGGCACTTAAAAGGGAGACCCTGACTATGCACTCAAGCCATCCAAAGCCTGGTGGATCCTTCAGGCCCTGCTCACTTGAAATGTTCTTCTGTTCTGTTTGCTGTTAGAGAAATGGGAGCCTGCTGTTTATATGCGGATGTGTTTTCATTCTTTCCCACTGAGACTCCCTGGTCAGGAATAAGAATGGCCTATGAGCAAAACCTGAGATCACTCTATTAGACATATTCTGTGACTGTAAGAGTCAATGTGTGCCTCTCTAAAAAGACACAAAGAGAACGGGTGGGATTAACAGCATGGTTTCCTAAAAGGCAAATCACATTTTCCACAGTCACAATGAAGGAACTCTTTTGAGTTCTTCTAATTTATTGTTGAAAATAAGATTTGGTGTTCCTTGCCAAGAGCACTGAAATTTAAGACCCAAAGCAGGAATTCCAGCCAGTGAATCTTCAACAGCAAGGCCAGCTCCCACACACAAAAGCGGGAACAAGGACTAATCTTTTCCACAAACCACACAGGATACTTTCATTCACATGTGCTGAGTATGAACTGTTGACCCAAAGAAAACAGGCATTTTAGATATTTGAGGGTCACATGACACGATGTGACATCCCTTCAATTCCCATCTCCCCTCGGGGCTAAAGCATCAGAACATGTTACAATGAGTTCTTTTAAGTGCGGGATTAGCATACGCAAGGGGGCAATTTGTTCAGTGGTGTGTTACTGCCTTGAACAATGCTGAATGGGCCGTGCAAAAACTTTCTTTCTCAAAGCCCAGATAACCTCCATTTCTGAAAGATGTTGAAGAACTAAGTCGGGGAGTCCAGGGCCAACAAACAGTAATGCTACCTTTCTCTGCCACGATATAAAATAGAAGGGGCCTGGGGAAACCTTTAAGTTAGACCATCTCTAAAGCAATAGTTACGTACCATGAGCAAATCTTTAATGGTCCATTTTTAGAGGCCATGGATGGGTCTTCGTTCCTAACCAGCCCAAGGAAATTAGCCAGGTGGCTGGCTCTCAAAACTCCCCCGTGAAAACCGTGAACCCCACCATGGGAACGTTCTCAGCTCAACCACACACAGGAGGAAATCAAAAGTGGGAATCAGAAGGCATTCTGAAGCCTCTTTGCCCACTTCAGAGGCTGCCTCTGAAGCAGCTGAGCTCTCCATTCACGACCGTTCAAGCTCCACAAATGCCAGGAGGCTTACATAAAAGCAGCAGGGAGGGACCAAGGCAATTCAATATAGAGAAGCTCAGAATAACGTCTTGAGCTCAGTGTGGGGCTGAAAGGTGAGCTGGCTGGATCCCTGAACTAATTACATTGGTAAATATCTGCTAAAAACTAACCCCTCTGACCCAGACCCACAGCCTGACAGGTCGCAGGAGACTTAACAAAACTGCAAAGTGCTTACATGCTGGGGAGGGGAGAAGCAGCTTGAGCTCGTGTGGAAAAAGTGTCCATACACACCTGTCTGTCTTCTAGATTACGTCAGCCCCCAAGTCTCCTCCTCCAGACTCAGACCAGCTACATTAAGGTCAAGGCTGTATCATATTCAACTTGACATCTACCCACTTGCCCAGCAGAATGTAGCATAGAGTCGGTGTCCACTCACAATTTAAAAGTCTCTTTCCCCGGGGTCCCCTGTGTAGCCCTCCTGCTGTAATTAGCAGGGGGCATCCAAACCACTCAGCCATCCAAAGACAGCTTTTTAATGATCTGATTTTTTGAATGTCAAGTGGTACTGTGAACATAAAAGTAAACGACACGCCTATTAGGAACAATGCAATTTCTGCTAGAAACAATAACGTTTCTCTGGCTGGACCTGTGAGCCCGTCAAGCTTTGAGGCTTCTGCGTCTCCATATCAGAAGTTAAATTCCCGTTTGAGCAGCTTTAGTGAGGCCTGTAATCTGAATGCGTTTTGCAAAGCTCTGAAAGTTCTTCTAAATTTAGATGGGGCTGATAATTAGCACCCTTGCTTATCTGAAAATTGGCTCCATTCAGATGGAAGATTGAGACAAGTTACAAAACGAAATGTCTCATCATACCTTTGATGCTGTACAACTGATTCAAAACAAGGCAGCAAAGAGTATGGGCGGCAGAGGCCTGGGAGAGCCACAGTCCAGAGTCAGGGGGTGCCTGGCTCACGCTGCAGCCCCAACAAAGACGAACCACTTTCTTTTACCCTTGTTCCCATGAAACTTGCTTGCTGTGTGTAATTGTCCCTGACATCCTCCAGCCCTGACACTGCTTTCATTGTTGTTCTTGACTTAAGCAAATAGTTCCAGCCTAATGGACTTCATTTGCTGTTGGCAACAAAAACAGTCTTGCTTAACTACTGCCTAGGTGACCCTAATCCTCTTGGCTACCTCACTTGCTCCCCAGAAATCCAAAAGTGACTACATGGGTAGTACTGGACGTCTCCTAATACCATTAAGTCTTCTTCCCTCATGCTGCGTTTTGTTCTCACGTACCGTCTTATGTTCCTCAGGGCTCAGAAGTGGAATACAGTCATTCTGATGGTTGTTCTGAGCCACTTTACACATATTTTGAGAATGCGTACTGACTGAATATCCTTTGGATCCTTCAAAATTTAGGGTTTTACCTTGATTTGTTAGATTTGAACGAGGAGAAGACAGACTCAAATTTAACGTTAAAATTTAATATTTAATCAACATTTAAATGTTGATTAAAAGCCTGTTTGTGAAAGAATAAAACTGAGGTTGCTTCGCTTTAAGCTACTGAAAAAGTCATGCATTCTAAACACTGAAGATAATTAGGACCAAACTTCTCAAGACGCCAAAGCAACCTTAACACATATCCAGCCTCTTCACCCTCCTCAGTTTATCTAGAGGATGTTCAGAGGGGAAGGCAATTTGCCTAAAGTCAAGAAGCACTATCCATTAAGGCAACTCGCCTGTGCTCCCGGAAGAAGTGATTTTTAAACTCAGTTTATACACATCAAATACTTGGACCCAAATACTTGACCCCCAAATACTTTCCATTTAAAAGTCACATTGGCTCTTTAACCTATTGAGCTTAATATTCTAATGTGACATAATAATGCCTACTGCATGCTATCTCTGATTGCCCCCACCTCCTAATCACAGACACATCTTGATTTACTTGGTTAGAGGCCCACCATAACAAAATTGTGAACATTTAAAAAAAAAAAAAAAAGAACATTTTACAGCCTACTTTTAAATGACCTGAAAACAGTCCCGAGTTCCTGGCTTTCCACTCATGAATCCTGCCCAAGGTGCACACTAACAGAGACCCCAGCAGAGAGCAACAAAGCAGCCCAGGTACTCACAGCACTGGCTTCATGCCACATCGACCACCAAGAATAGTGGTTCCACAGACCTATTTGCTGCTGCAGCCTTCTCTTCCCAGAGTCCATATCTTGAAAGATATGTATCGACCAAACAGCATTCATCAAGTAAAATTCCCCTTTCAAATTTTTATTTGCCAGAGTTTTTTAATCAACATGAGAATTAGTGTTACCACACTGACTGCTATACTCTCATTCTAGCCAAGAAACTTGATGTTTTATTTCACCTTGCAGCTGGTAAAAGTTAATCATCTCCCAGACTTTTTCAAACGCTGTAACTATTGGGCAGACTTCTACAAATGTTCTGAGAACTGGGATTTCCAGACTGTATATAAGTTTTCCTTTGTTTAAAAATTTTCTTAAGAACCAAACAAAATCATCTTATTTACCTTATGTCTTCTACAAGAACTCAAAGTACAAGTCTTATACAGCCCATGGGGGATATTACAAATCTGAGCATATCAAGATCTAAAAGCCCATTATGTCTTCAAAACAAGCTAAAATTTGAAAACCATGATGATTTTCTGCACCTAACAAGTTGCACACGTTGACGGGAATAGAGCCAAGTAAAACGATAAGGGGAGAGGCAGACCAGACAAGTCTCTGAAGAAAACAAGAGCCCTCTGAAATGTTCAGTACCAGAGACAGAGTGTCCAAAAGACCTGTTAGCCCAACAGGCATGCTTTTCTCTCCATTTATATATATGAGACTACACATGAAATGACTTGATGAGGTGTAAGAACAGAGAAAAGGTTATGAACCACAAGAAGGGACCCATCCCTCTTAAAATCTGAAATATCTGAGAACCTAAAACCTCAGTGGGCAACTGCACTGACAACAGACAAATCGTTCACTGTAGTTACCCTGTGCTTCCTGAGGGTCACTTCCTGCACTAACAGTGATGTGATGGTTAAGAACAGGTACAAGGGCTTCCCTGGTGGCGCAGTGGTTGAGAGTCTGCCTGCCAATGCGGGGGACGCGGGTTCGGGCCCTGGTCTGGGGGGGTCCCACATGCCGCAGAGCGGCTGGGCCCGTGGGCCGCAGCTGCTGGGCCTGCGTGTCTGGAGCCTGTGCTCCGTGGAAGGAGGGGCCACGATGGTGAGGGGCCCGCGCACTGCGATGGGGGGTGGCCCCCGCTCGCCGCAGCTGGGGGGAGCCCTCGCACAGAGGCGGGGACCCAACACAGCCAAAAATAAATAAATAAATTTATATATTAAAAAAAAAAGAACAGGTACAAGAGTGAGCAGAAAAGCTGCTCAGAAGAGAAAAGAAAAAGTAGGAGGTGTTCCAATATTACAACTGGTGTGCACTCCTTGAGTGGTCAGATCCAGAGCACCATTTCCCAAATAGGTGAACCATGTTTTATAAAAACACACACCAGAACCGTTCCCTGCTGAGTGGGCACATGTTAACTAGAGAGTTGGTGGCAATGTGAACCCAGTGGGTAGAACTGGACAGTGTATTCTCTTAAAGTAAAAATAAACATGCAAACACACAAGTACTGAACCATACCTTCATATAAGAACTTACCATGTAAGCAGAAGAGTCTTTTGAACTTCAAAGAGCATTCAGTCGAATCGGAAGAAAATGTCAAGAGTTGGACCCTGTACCACCTTTGTTCTGACCATTCTAGACAATCATGTTTCTATTTCATGCTCTGAACACCCACCCCCTCAAGACCAAGGTAAAGAGACTCAGCTGCTTTAATATGAATAAAAAATAGTCTTTAAAGTCTTGTTCCAAGAATTTTACTTTTCTTTGGCAATTTAACAGGAATGGTTGTTCATGTATACAGAGGTATCTTGGAAGGTAAACTCCAGAATATATAAAAGAAAGCATGTTTACATTGTCAGTGTGGCCAAAACCCTTTATAAGAGTATTCATGTGTCCTTCATCTATCCTGAGACCTCAGAGCAATTCTTCTGCCAACCAAGTCTAAACCTTGAAGCCACCAGCAGCAAATGTGAAAGGAAAACCCGTTCATGGAGACAGCAAAAGCGAGACAGGTTTCCCTAATGTGAAAATAATACACATTATTCAAATGGATTTCTTTAGCTGCCATGCTAATTCCCCTTGGGAATGGTGTCCTCCTCACAGGAAAAGTGTCTGTGTCAGAGGTACAGATTGGAAACTCATGACACCTCATTTATCCTCAGTTACACTAAGGCAGTGGGAACCTAATTTGCTAGCACACTCTACACTGACAATTAACTTCTCGGTGAACATTAAAACAATGAGGTAAGGACGCACCCCATCACATCTCTGCGCCTCTCATCCACACCTGGTACCAATTAAGCCATCACCCTGTGTGGTACTTCGTGCTGCAGTCCAGTTGGTCATTCAAGTATTCTGTGTGACAAATGCATTTTTAACCTGTAAGATTAACGATCCCCACTTGTCAACAGTGAAGAGTGGAAGCAAGTGGAGACATGTGGAAATGTGGAAATCACATCTTGGAAGACTGGCTGTGAAGCAGGCCTAAAGGGTACATGTCTATTTTTCATATTGTTTAAGGGCAAAATATGTGAAAAAAACAAAAAAACAGGGTGTTCTTGCACCTCGATCTAAGAACTTGGCACTGTCGGGCGCAGACGGGCGACACAGGAGGATACTCGGAATAAAACGGAGCCAGACATACACACCCAGTGAGTATTTGGGCTGGAAGAAGTACTAAACCACAAAATGCCTTCGGCATCAACTCTCTACATCCACAGCTTGCCCTTCCACCCTCCTTCTCCAGGTAAAACAAAATAAAACCAATAAAAAATTTTGGAGCTCATAACAAATATAACTGTTTAAAAATAATCTTTAAATGACCTCGTAACACCTTCATTCCCCTAATCAGGACCGTGGTCACAGCCAAAATCAAATTTGTATTTCAAACCTTTTCTAGAAGCATGTTTTCGAAGTGCTCTTCATTCTCCAGCCCCCGATGAGATGCTTCTACTGCAAGAAAAGGTCCTGAAACTACAAAGCACTGGGTCAGGACTTGACTGTGGTATCTGGATATCGGACGCCACTGAACCCATCTCTCCTCATCAGAAAGACCGAGACACAAAGTTTATTGCTTACTGTGTTCTAGAGGGAATACTGAAGATGATGATCAGGCCAAAAGGAAAATAAAAGTTTACAAAATCTGCTCCAAAGGGTGGGCATTAAGGTTTCTAATTACAGAACACAAAATGAAGCCTAAAAAAGTTTGTGGAGGGAGAAAATAGCCTCTACCTGCTTTCTGTTTGTTTAAAGATGCCCTATCCTCACTGAGATCTCAGGGAGGTAAGACCTGAACATTCTCTGGTCACGCACAGGTCCTGACATCCGCCTGGCAAGCTCCGGCCCCACAGCGAGCAGACACCTCACCTGGCACAGGAACACGCCACTCCCGACAAGCAAGAAGCTGCCAGTGCTTTCCTTCCTTCAGGGGGTCACCCTTCTCGTGGCAGTGATGCTGGTTTTCCCAGAAGATCTACGTTTTTAAGCACAGAGTTTTAAATTCTGCCAGAAGAAAAATCTACTGAGGCAACCACTTAAGAAAACTTAATGTTTTCCGCTGCGCCTTAATATTGAGATTTCAGGTGATGCATTTCAGTTTTATCCTTTATCTCCAGGCAATTCCTTGACATGAGTCAGGTCAACAACATTTAGGCGAAAACACCTCCTCCTGGTCCCTGTTTACCTTTGATGAATTCGAGCACCGTGAGACTGATCAAGTTCCTAAGAGGCTGGGATGGGTTTTGTGATGCTGACACACTAAGAATCATTAGGAATGGTCACCGGTCATGTGAGCCCTCACCTCCACAACAGCCTCACACATTTTTTAAAAAGGAAACCACAAGTAACTACGTTGACGGTGACTAACGACGCATCTACTGTTGTCAGGGAGGACTTTCCTAAAGGCTTGCTACGGTATGTCTGACGACTTCCCATTCGCAGTCCCTAAACCCTCACCCTGCAGACAGCCACCATCACCGCTTTACAGAAGGATGAGAAATCTTGCCTGTGCAGCCAGAACTCCACTGGGGGCTGCCTTTGTCCAAAACCCATGTTCTTTCTATCACTGTCCCCTTTCCCCCCACACCCACAGTGCCACGGTCCTCAAGAGCCACTGGGAGACGCTGTGACATTCAAAAAAATAAAATTTCAGAAACAGGCCAAGAGTGAAGTATTCCCCAAAGCAAGCCTCACACCTTATTTCCTCCTTGCTCTCTATACTGCTGAGTGTCGTCTTAGAAAAGAGTGAAGGGATGGGTGGTCCGTAACTAGGATCTGGTCCTACCTCTGCCAATAAACTAGTGAAGTACAACAGCTAGAAAAGAAAAAGATAAAGACACCCCCTTACATTAAATAAAGTGATGGCTGTCATAACTACTTTTAAATAAGTTCTAAATGTGAACATAATTTTAGAAATGTTATAGGAATGGCAACAGGGTCCCTCAGAAAGACATGATCTAAATCTCCACCTCTGTTAATTAACTATATGACCAAAGACACCCAACCTCCTTACTTTGGTGTCTTATTGAGAAAATGATGGTGACGCACCATTTTGACCTCTGAAGTAGATGAAAAGTGCTTAGACTTTTCTGGGCCAGGAACCCCTTTGGAGAATTTAATGCATGTTATGATCTCTCCTCAGCACTATGTAAGAGCACTGACCCACTCTGCATACAATTTTAGAGGGGTCCCAGGACCTTCTGAAGTCCACTAGGAACCCGCCTTAGGTCTACAGATCGTCCCTGTCCTGAGTCTCTCCCACATAGCCCCCTCAAGTCTCCTCCCTCTTCCAAATGTTCCAAATAGCGATCACATGAGTTAGATATTTCAGTGCTTTTCGTTCAACACATAATTTGACTTTGACATTAAAAGCTATCACTGCAAAATGGCAGCAAGTATACGCAGTGCCTCAGCCAGTGCCTGGCACATAGTAAGTGGTCAATAAATATGCTAAATGAATGAGTATTTAAACATCCATTCTACCATTTTTCTTAAAACCCATACAACTCCGTGTCAATTCTCTAACTCCAGGTCTTTCAAGTAGACGTATTTAAAGTGCATTCCCTTCAGCCAAAATTTAGTGCAATTCATCTTTAAATTAATTGGGATATCTAAAGTTTTTATTACTCCTGAAGAAGTAAAGGCTTTTGTTAGGTCATTTTTTTGCTCAGTAGTAGCACTCTGGTAAATAGGCTTATGTTAGGAAAAAAAAAGGTTTGCGAATTAGAAAACAGCCAAACAGCAAAATACACCTCTCAAAAGTTACTAGCTTTATCATTCATCCCTTTCAGAAACAAGAAACTTAAAAATAGTGTCCGTATTTTCTCTCTGTTCTTAGCACCTTTATTTCCTGGGTTTTACATTAAACAGGTTACATTAAGGTTCATTTGTTTTCCTACCATAAAACCTTAAACCAGCAAATGGAATAATCTGTCACTAAAAATAAACATAAACTATCTATGAACCAGTTTTAGACTCACAGATAACAATCCACACACACTCACACTCCCTCCGACATAAGTCCCTGATTTTTGCACTTGATATAAAAAATATGTTTGTTCAACATAGAAGGAAGGGCAGGAAAAAAAAACAAGACTATATGCCAGCCTAGAATTTTTTAGAACTCCTTGGTCTTCTTTATGGCAGAGGTTCTCAGAGTTTGGTCCAAGGACCCTGAGGGTGTCTCTCTGTGGGCAGATTTCTTCCAATACTTAAACCGAAACAATGTATGGCAACAAAGAGAATGCAGAAGCCGAGGAGAATTCAACTGCCCTCTTTTAGGCCAGGCATTAAAGACATCTGCAAATGTGCAAAAAAAACTAAACTACTCTTCCCACTGCAATTTTTTATTTTGGGAAATAGTTATTTTTCATTAAAAATGTTATTTATGCTAACACAAGTAGCTCTTTATCTGTTTAAGTGATTTTAAAATGTTTTATTTCTAACCCAGAAAATTTTCAAAATATATGACACACATAAACAAAAGTTCTCTGGGGTCATCACTTACTTTAAGGGTAAAAGATTCTGAGACCATAAGGTTTGAAAATCGCTGCCCTATAGCCACTGCTCTTAACCCCTCGATGAGTGAACAAACAAAACAGCAGTACAGAGCAATGAACTGACTTTATCTGCCAAGTAAAATTCAACTTCATAATTCAAACCACTTTATTAAACAGATAAGTACTATAATATTTTAGGAGCTAACAGTACACATCATCTCATTACCCACTGAGTCTCATATTTAATTTTACACAAAGTTTGAAGAGAGCTAGTTAATTTTATGTAACTGCAGCAAAATCCCACTTATACGGACAGTGAACAATTTAATTCCTCTCTACAGACTGAATTAAATTTTTAGATTAAAAATTAGTGTCGTTTCTCCATTTTATATTATCATTACCATGAGTTTTCTGTAATAATTACACAGGAAACTCAGCATATATACTTATTCTGGAAATACTCTTTGAAATTATTATTAAGACTTGACAAAAATTTGGTGTGAAAAAGGAGACATGCAAATAACACATTAAGTAACCATGTATTTTATATTATTTTATAGATTGGTTTATGCAATGTATCTACCACATTTGGACTTAGAAGTTCAGATTGCTAACTCAACATGGACTTACAAACTAAACTAACTAGACTTGAAAACAATCCACAGCTGCCTGAAACTCAAGAACGATTTAGTACTTCTTTAAGGGTACAACTCATTAACCTTCGTCCACCTCCCCCTCACTTCCCCAGTCAAGTTCTTGATTACATCTTCCAGCCAAAATTACACACAGATTATTAGACATACTCAGAAATACAGTCATACCGAGTTATGGAAAAATGCCTCTACGAGCTTAAGTGTGCAAATTCTACTCTTTCCTGCCACTGGCATTTCAGAGAGGCATACACCATGGTATCCCTTCCACAACTGTCTAGAACTCTTGCTAAAACTTTCTGCAGCCTTGTATCTTCTAGTATTTTTGTTGCTTTTCCTTGGTTCTTTGAGAAAGGGCTTGTGATACATGTACCTACATATCCCTACACATCCCTCACTACAGATATATTTCCTATATTACCTTACATATAGTAAGCATTCAATAAATATACCGTGACGTAAGGTGGAACAGTAGTACTGATAACATAAAGTTGAAATCAAGTCTCAAACCTAGAATAAATTCAATAGATTAAAACATGCAGCAGACTAATGCATGTGGGCATTCCCAGCATTATCTTCTGCCATCTCTATTCTCTGGCCCAGGATTAGGGTTTTTAATGTGATACTCTATTGAATGAACATGACAGAAAAGATGACAATCTATAGGGACACTGAAATAGCAAAATAGAAAGGTCACCTCCATAAATCAGTTTACTTAGGTCCATACTTTCGGAGTAGGTAATTTTATTCCCTAGATCTAATTTTTTTCTCCCCTTTTCTCCTCCCAACATTTTCCAAAGAAAACCTACCTCATCCTTTCACCATTATCCATTCCAAAAATACATCCTGACACATGAAGTAAAACAAAGCTCTGTCCCAAAGAGAATTTTAAAAATAGCTACCGTTCTACACAGAAGGTGTGTGTGGAGGGGTGCCTAAACTGAAAAAGTTTACACATCATCCCCCCAAACATAAGAAAGTATCAGAGTGATTTAAAAGTTCAGTATCCTATTTTTTAACAATATTTAGATTGAAGATGATCAAAATACTGCCATGTTCAGAAAGAAGGAAGGAAGGAAGGGGGCAAAAACTGGAGGTTATCTGAGCTGAAAAGGGGCCAATTTCTCATTCTGTTTGTTCCACAACATGTAAAAGACGCATTTTAGAGACAGGCCTCCCCACAAGTAACCGGCAGATATATGTACAGATCAAACGTGCTTTATGTAAAATGAGTAAGATATAGGCTGGTGGAAAAAAATGAACTCGATAAGCACAGAGCCCCGTGCACTGAATTTCCTTGGTTTTGAGAGCTTACTCAGACACTCAGTTCTTTGGACTAAAATAAAGTTAAGTTCAAGTTCACACTCCAAAGACAATTATGAAAAGAAAACTAGATATGGAAACCTAGAAACTAAGACGCATTCGCAGAGGATAATGAATGGTTTAGGTAGAAATAACACAATACTAACTAATTTCACATATGGATTGTGACCTCTTGCCTGCAGAACTGACTTAAGATAAAAATGAATACTCTCTTAAACTACAGGTAAACCTGGACTCGAAGTGCAATGATAAACATATTTTTTAAATGGGTCTGGGGCACATAGGGATCAAAGTGTATTTTCAAGTGAGTAATCATAGCAAACAGCTTTGCCTCCCTCTCACCTGATGGAAGTTTTTATAAAAGACAAAGGGTGGGGGGAAACAGTCATATTTTTTTAAAAAACAAAGAAAAACAACAGGTCGCTGAGAGAGAGTAGAATATACGTGTCTGTGCCTGTGTTTAAAGAAAGGCGGCTGAGGGTGCACTGCAGGGGGGGAGAACGCGTTTATGTGCAGCAGGCGTCAGGGTACTTACTGTGCCTGGTTCTCTGTCTGCTCCCGAGGTTACCAAGAAACGCACAGACATGCCCGTTCAGACACAGAGGCAAGAACAGAAATAAAAAAAAGGGGGGAATAATTAGAACACAAGCCCCAAACAGTTTTAAAATGGCTTTTATTTATATAAGTCATTGCACATTCCTAATACAGTGATTTCCTGAAAATTACAGTATTTTGTAAACATAAGATTTACAGTTTAACCATACACAAAAGCCTATTTTTTTAAAATTTCTTGACAGAATAAATTACTTTTTTTCAAAAATTAGTCAAGTGCAATTTTGCCCAATATTTAATGCATACTAGAATTAAAGCCTATGAGACTAAGTAGTAACAGATGCAATTATCAAACCTTTCATTTGAACACATTCACTTTCAAATTTAACTTCTTATTTCGCCCCATTTAACAACATTACTTTCTTTGAAAATTACCCAATTAAGCAGTTAACAGTTTTCCATAATATGGTACAGGCCACTGGCATTAATGAGGCAGTTGCCAAGATGTCAAGATGCCTGCCATCTAAAGAGATGGAGAAATCTACAGATGCCCACGTTAAACCCTGAAAACCTCCAGGGTGAACTGTGTTTCAGTGGCCAAGCTGTGCGACAGACAGTTCCTCTTAGCTCATTGTTTGCTCTCTGAATGGGTTGGGGCTCTCTTTAGCGGTGCACAAACTTTGCAGCACTGTAAGAGTGTTAGGGCAAGGTCCTAATCCGGCTTGCCCGGCCTCTCACCTCTGTGGTGCTCTGCATCGTGGTGCTTCTTGTCATCTTTAATTGCCAAGTGAGACTGGCCACTCAGAGCACTAGACAGCGCCAGGAGGCCGGCACTGCCGCCGAGGGGCGGGATTCCAGGAGGCTGAAGTCCCGAAGGGTGAGGGGTGAGGGGCACTGGAGGTCCATGGCCGTGAGAAAGATGCTGAGCTTGCAACTGCTGCTGCTGTTGGTGGTGGCGGTGAGAGAGGAAGAGGAGGAGGGAGAGAGAGTGGGGTGGTGGCAGTGGTGGCAGCAGACGTGACAGGAGAGGATGGAGGAGACAGAACAGGAGGTTACACACACACACACACACACACACACACACACACACACACACACACACACACACAGAGGAAGGGAGCAAGGAGACAAGGAGGAAAGAGAGAAAAAAATGTGGTTAGCACTTTCAGTCCATCAAAAGCTTTCATCTGCTCAGTTACCTGATATCATATAATCTTCCCAAAACATAATCCTCAGATCGACACTGTCACTTTCTGGCCTGACTCACCCCCTGAAAGTGTAGCTACTGATTATTAGCAACCTTGGATAAGTTAGTAAGCCCTCACACGGTGGTGAGTTCCATCTGTAAGCGCCTCCAAGGATGAAATCCAGTGCATCGTTGAATCTAAGATGCCACGGATTTCAGACTCATTCTGACTTCAGAAAGGTTAAAATAGGGGAGGTACAGATATGCATCCTAATATACAGAAACTATATTCTCAACTAGTCACCAGTTACTAGGTGACTCCATTGCACCCCAGCATTCTTGCGTTAACTTACCACAACGTTAGGATGAGACAAAACCAAACATTATCTTTAGTTAACAGAACTTAGAAAGCAGGAAGAACTAGCATCTCTCATGTACTTGTGTGCCCTTAGCTCATCAAGCCCTCACAGAATGGAGGAAGTATTGATATTCCCATTTCACAGATGGGGCTCAAGGCACTGAGTTCCTCCCACCAGGTGGCAGGGAAGTGAAGTCAACGTAGGAAGGACCCTCATGGCTGTGCTCTAGTCATGGTACCACCACATACAGAGGGAGACCTCAGGGAGCCACGCATGTGACAAATGGAAGGAATCTTAGAGACAAAACTTTGTTTATCCCTTCCTTTCTCCTGGGCCCCATGCCCCAAACCCATCCCCCTCCTGTGTGACCCTCCCGTGTCACAGAGGAAAATACCAAGACTCAGGCCAAGAACCTTGCTGAGGAAGGCACTCCCACCAGCTGTGTGGGACTCCAACCATGATGACCAAGTCCCCATTCCCAAATGCCTTCGCCTCTCTCACTTAGCCCATTCCAGAAGTTAGAAACCTGTTCACTTTAGAGTATCACTGCTCTCATATATTTAAGATTTGTTGCAGGAAACGAAAAAGTATCCAAGCAATGGCCCTTGCACCATAAATCTGGCCACATTTCAGCTGTCCAACATAAAACTCGTTTTTGATGAGACAGTAAAAACGATTAAAGCTCAATTTCTAAGGTGTGATGTTAGGAAATTCTTAAGATTCTGATTTGTGCTCACTTCCCTGGGACACAATTACTCGTTTTATTTATTACACCCTTGCACGTACTGAATATATTAGATCTTCACACCAGATCTTCAGCAATTTCCACCCTGACCACTGATCTTTGACTGAATCCTAAACATTATGCTTCCGGCACTCAAGAGCAAGAGAAAGCAGCATCTAAAAGGCAGAAGTCAGCATCTATAGTCATTTTACAGTAAATTTTCAACCACTCCTAGTACCTTTTTAAAAATCTTTAGGCGCCAACCTTCTCTTTAAACCTCCACTCCTTCCAAAGAGAGCACAGTTCTAATGCGAGGGAAACTGGAAAAGGGGTGAGGTCAGAGCAGGCAGCATTAATAGTATTCTTGGAAAGTATTTATAAACTACTCATTCACCATTTGAGATCATAATAACAACTTCTTTATGCATAAAATCACCTTCCTGTCATCCCAAAGACACTAATTCTTGCTCCGTCACCTTTTAAGAGCTTGGCAGTAGCAGGACATAAAACTGAAGGAGCTGGCAGCAGCATCACGGTCCACTAGGCATGCTCATTAGCACTTAATTAGGAACTAGACACCTGCCATAAGAAATGTGCTCGGAGAAAGATGAGGAACAGGTCTGCCCTACCAGCGATTACTATCATTACTCAGAGTGAAAGCAATGTCCGGCTTCTTGGGGGGAAAGGCAGTGATGCATACACAAGCGGGTGCGGTGGGGTAATTAAGCACGGCACTGATTAAAGAAGATGAGAGAGGCTAAGCAGAGGGGAAGGAATTTAACTATAGGGTGGAGGATACCAACCCTATCACCCTTCCCTGCACCCCACCCCCAGTCCCCCTCTAACGTTCCCCCCCAAACGGAGACACCAAAACACAACTCCAGACGTGTGATTTTATGTTAGAGCAAAGGCAGTCTCAGGTGATATTTGGATATGCTAGAAGGAAGCAGATTTTCTGCCAAGCCCAAGTTGGTTTTTGGAAAGATGAACTGGAAAGCATTCTCTGATGTACTATTGAAAAGAAAGACTAAGCTTATAAAATAAAGGGGCTTTGTCACAGCTGTGAAACAGACCTGCAAAGTTAAACTCAACCTTCAGGCAAATAGCTCTCAACAGGGCTATCCAACAGCCTAATTGGCCATGAGTAAGTCCCACCTCTAGCCTGCTCTAGCTTTCCAGGCCCCTTGAAGAGATAGCTCACTGCCCATTATTAGAGGCAATTAGGTTCTTCCATCCTTAGCTTGGCGATCTTGAAAGCTCCTTCTTCCTCCTTTTTTTTTAAAAAGCATAAATCCTATCACAAAATGAAAGGAGTACTAAGTAGGTAGCGACAGGATGAATCACAGCTATTGAAGATGCTGAGGACCCAAGAAACGTGGATACTGCTGCCTCACATTCTCCTTCTTTATCCTACCATGCAGTGCCCCTAGATAATATTTCCAGCTTCCTTATCTGGCCTCAGCTCGGAATACACCAGAGGGAGGAAGGGTGGGCGGGCATAATGGCTCCCATTTCACAGATGAAACAGTGGCTTGCCGTGGGGCTCATAGCCAGAACAATGATTGCAAAGCTTTTAGTCCCCAGAACAGCATTTTTCCTGTGACCCCAGCAGCCCAGTCCTGTTCACAAGGGATCCGTTGCAGACCTAGTGTTCCCAAGCAAGGGGAAGGAAGAGGGCAATCTCTTTCTCCACCGAGGACCTCACGTTTCTCCCTTCCCAGGTAAGGAGATACTCTTGAGGGTATGCAATACTGCACACCCAGAGACAATCCACATTCACTATTGGGCATTTACCCGGAAATAAAACCATCTTCACGATGCAGCCTCATCAGCAGTGACAGATGGGAATTTGTTCTTAGATTTATGACTCACAAGTGCCATCCCTCCAGTCCCCACTTTCCAATACCCTACATCTGAAAAAGGAAAGTATCTTTTGCTCTAGCTCTCGTCCAAGGAAGCCGATAAAGAAGAATCAAGCTGAAACAGAGATAGTTCTGGCTTCTCTCAGAAGAAGATGCTTAATAAGTAATAAGTGTTATTTCTAAGATAAAATATTTATTGAAATGAACAGAGGGCCCACATCCAGGAGATTGAAACAACTGACTCCCCCAAAGGGCAGCCCACTTGCCCCATGTGTCCTAAAGAACATTTTTTTCTCAACACGGCTTACCTGGGACAGACTAGTACTCATCACCTTCACCAAAAGGAAGAAACATGAATGTTACTTAAAAATATATGCTACAAGAAAAGAGATCCTGACATTGCTATATAGCCAGCAACACATCAAAAAATCCAATGGCTCCGTCAATTAGGGGAATTTACATGAATCAGTCCTCCATAGACCCAAACCTACCCAAATCATCGGGGAAACTGTAAAATGTTTCTCAACGTGACAGCAAGGCTGGCTGGGAAAATTCAACCTTCTACCCATTCATTAGCTTGAACTAATTAGTAAACATTTTCTTTAAGTTAATGCTTATAGATTTATACACCACAGAACACATAAGCAACACAGTTTATAAAGCTATCAGAAAAGGCATTTCTGATGAACAATGGTGGTTTGGGGCAATATGTATCAATCTAGACTGGTAGCTCTTAAACAATTTCAATACCACTTTCCCTACCCCGGGGACATTTGGCAACATCTAGAGACATCTGTGGTTGTCACAACTGGAGGGAAAGACGAGTAGAAGTGTTGCTGGCATCTAGTAGGTAGAGGCTGGGGATGCTGTTAAACGTCCTACAATGCACCGGACAGCCCCCAGCACAGAGAATTCACGAGCCCAAAATGTCAACAGTGCTGAGGGTGAGAAGTTCTGGTCTCAATCTAAGCTGGAATTCTGTCCCATTACATTAGAAACCATGTTCTTATATGCCAAAGGACTTGCCAAATTGTTGCTTAAAAACCAGAAGTACTTTAAAATATTAACTTTTCACTGTCCCTTCCCCATCGAGTACCCTGTCACAGCTCAAAAAAATGAGCCTCTGCTTCCTAACGCTGACTCCACTAACAATTCAAAACAAACAAACAGAAACTTCACATTTTACAAAACAATTTGGGAAAAGAGCTAAATGGGAACTTTTACATACTGTTCTGGTGCCTCAAAGGTGATTAGGGAAAGGTTTAGTTTGGGGCATAAGGAGATAACTGTACTTGTTCTTAACCCAAACAGTTTGAATAGGCTGGGAAGGAGACAAGTAAAACAAACACCAAACACTGAGTTAGTGATACTGAAAACCCGCAAGGAATAAAATAACCTCATCCATGTCAAACAACAGCCACACATTTAGAATTTTAATTCACATTTTACCCAGTGCAGACTGGGTCAATTATGTTGCTACATGAAATTGACTTTGCCGTTTACATTCAGAGCCTTAATATAACTGTGCAGTGGTTTCTACATTTTTGTTTCTAAAACAGGTGTAGCACAGGGTTTATCACCACAGAGCTGCCTATACAAGTGGAAAGGACACCAGAATAAAAACGAAGGCCAACGTCCCTCTCATTCCCACTAGATGCTAATAAGTTCCTTATCACCAACCACTGAATTTCTGAAATTTAACCCACTTTATAACCTTTGGGAAAACTATGTCACACAGATCACAAACTGAACCCAACCAGAACTAAAACCATGCCCCAAAATAGCATCTTTAATGCTAAAAGCGTGACAGTAAGTGGCATTTATAGCACTTGGTATTTAAACACTTTTAAGGGGGGGGGGGGTGAAAAGTAGCATTTATTGACAGTTCTCTCCAAGTCATTCTTCCTTGATTTTCTGCTATTTCTCTGTTCTTTAAAACACTCAGTTCTTATCTTGGGAGAGTGCAGAAAAAGAAAATTGGTATGCTATGATAAACAAGTGGGAAAAGTGGGGAAGAGCTATGTGGCAGGAGAAACATCAAGGACACTACTACAGGAGTTATCTGAAAACCTCCCAATATGTGGATGGCCTCTCGCGTGAAGGGGACAAGGGTGATAAACAGGCAGAAACTGCTTGCTGGGGCCAAGAATTCGCAAGCCACTTGAAGACAATAAAATAAATAAATACATAAATCCATTGAGAGGCTCCATCGATGCAGGAGCGCACAGAAAATGAGATGCAGAAGCAACACTGATGGCCTGTACGTAGGCAGGCACCAGGATGAAGGCCTAAAATTCTGAAAAGCATCTAAACTCGTCTTCACTGCTTCTGCATTTCAGCTAATCCGCACAGGCCAACTCATTCTGCATCACCCCCCTGACTTATTCATCCTACCTGCCCTGGGTGTCTGTTTCCGTCGTGACTTAAAAGACCTAAACCAGAATAAGTTTTTTAAAAGCCATGTTTACTTAGGTAGATCCATTTCTAAAACCATATAAGGTTTCAGTGAAAAGATGCTCGCATCATCAGCCATCAGAGAAATGCAAATCAAAACCACAAGTGAGACAGCACGTCACACCCACCAGGAGGGCTAGAATCAAAACAATGGACAGTAACAAGTGTTGGAGAAGAAGCAGAGAAACTGGAATTCTCATCCACTGCTAGGGAGAATGTAAAATGGTACAGCCACTTGGTTGTTTAAGCTAAATGGAGTTACCATATGACCCAGAGTTCCATTCCTAGATATAAACACCAGGTAAAAGAAAACATGTCCACACAAAAATCTGTACACAAATGTTCACAGCAGCATTATTCGTAACAGTCAAGAGGTGGAAACAACCTAAATGACCAGCAACTGATTGGATAAACAAATGCAGCATATTGATGCAATGGAGTATCATTCATCAATAAAAAGGACTGAAGTACTTGCTACAACATCTATAGACCTTGAAAACATTATGCAAGTGAAATAAGCCAGACACAAAAGGCCACATATCATATGATTCCATTTATATGAAATGTTCAGAACAGGCAAATCCACAGAGATAGAAAGATTAGTGGTTGCCAGGGGGTTCAGGGGAGGGGGCATGGGGCCTGACTACTAATGAATATGGGTTTATTTTTGGAGTGATGAAAATGTTCAAGAATTAGATAGTAGTGATGGCTGTGCAAGTCTGTGAATATAGTAAAAACCACTGAGCTGTGTGTGTTTAAAAGGGTGAATGATATGGTATGTTAAGTCATCTATCAATTTAAAAAAAACTGCATAGATCTAATTTCTAAAATGAGATGCTCAACTTTCTCTTCTGAAGATTTTTCTTCTTCCTCTGAAAAGAGGGAAAATGTTATAATGCCTTCTTCTAAGAAATCCAAATAAAAATCATACGAAAATATATGGGGAAATGAACAAGTAGACAATGCTTCAGTAAGTTTCCTGATAAATAAAAAGCACACTGCCCAATTCACTGGAACCCAGACACTGAAGCCAAGCTCTGCATTTGTCAGAGATACCTAGTTGTACCCTCAGTGAAAAAAAAAAAAAAAAAAAAAAACTAGCTCGACCTAAAGGAGAGGTAGGATGCATAAAAGACTTCTCTGAGATACTGCACCATCTCTTTGGAAAATTAATAAAAGGGCTAGAATGGTGGAATTTAAGTGGCAGGTATGTCACTAAGTAGGAGCTGGAAGATCCATGTTTGTTGTCATCATTTTATTTACTCCCTTTGGTAGCAGGCTATGCATTATTCTCTCAGGGTGAATTTGTTTTATAAAGAAACTTACAGCTGGGTTATTGATGGGCTTTCCAGGGATTAACTGCATACTCATAAGAATAAGAGGCTAACCTCATCCTCTTAAACTTCCCACACTACAATCCTATAGATGTCTGACAGCTACAACCGGAGGAAAAAAATAATCCAACATTTTTGCTAATCCTTAAACCAGTCATCTCCTGCAACAACAGGGAGTCCTTTAGGTCTACAACTCAATCTCTCAAGGACAGAAAGCCTTCTTCTGCAGACACATCAGGAGTTTGTATTCACAGCCATCACCTACACAAATACACAGAGTCAGACACCACAGACCACCCTAGACTTCTTTTATTTCATACTAAGTTGTTTTAAAGTATAGAGAATTATAAATTTGCCTATGGAACAGGAGTATACACACATGACCAAGAACTGGTGCCCCAAACCTGAGCCCCATAGGCCTTGACAGAAGTTATATTCATGGAAAGTAAGTCAGATCACATCCAAATAAACGAGAAAGGACAAACAACACTACTTACATTAACCCCAAATTTCCCTGAGTTCCCTGATGTTCATAGCACTGCTATGGGAAATTGTTTAAATTTTCTTATATCCAACAGTCAGCATCAAGGCAGCTATCAGAAATCTGGCATTCTGTGGTAGGGGAACTGTTCATCTGTCCATGTCTTCTGACTCTTCTCTCCTTCCAATTCTATCACAAGGATCCCCGCCACCTCCCAGGGCCAGCAAAAGGCCTGGTGCCCTTTCCTCTCTACGTTGAGTAAGCAAGCCAGTGATGCCTTGTCCTCACATTTTTGCTTCTCAAACCCTTCCATCTGCTCCCCTAACTTAGCTTTCCGCCCTGGTTCTGAACTTTAATAAGTTTGTTCGTCAAAAGTTAAATGGCAGTGCTTTTGCACTTCTGAGTCCTTATTAAAAGTCATTCAAGCACGACAACTTAATGGCAGGAGCAGAGCATCTGGCTGGGTCTAATCTCAAACACCAACATCCATGTAACCACCAGAAAAGACAAAGGAGGAGGTGACCTGCTGCTAGGAGCAATCGCCCCTTCACAGGAGCTTGGCCAACTGGACCCAGAGATCTGCTACAGGTGCTGAGAGAAACCAGGCAGACAGAACCTCAGTTCAGGGTGTCAGCACCACATGCTCGTTGAAGGCTGCCAGCCAAGGTCTTACCCCCCACAAAAGCCATGCAAGGTAAATGGTATTATCCATTGTCCTGTAGAAGGACACTGGTAGAGGTTAACTGGCTGTACAACGTCACAAAGCTAAGAAGTGGCAGTGCCGGGACTTCCCTGGTGGTCCAGTGGTTAAGAATCCACCTTCCAATGCAGGGGACACAGGTCCAATCCCTGGTCTGGGAACTAAGATCCCACATGCCGCAGGGCAACTAAGCCCGTGTGCCACAACTACTGAGCACGCAGGCCACAACTAGACAGCCCTCGTGCCACAACTAGAGAGAAGCCCGTGCCCCGCAACGAAAGATCCCATGTGCCACAACCAAGACCCAATGCAGCCAAAAATAAAATAAATAAACATTTTTTTTAAAATAAAAATAAAAAGTGGCAGTGCAAAGTCCCAACCAAGTGCATCTCATCCTAGGCCCAGGCTTTGTCCAGGTTAACACAATACAAACGGTCTTAGGAAGATGAGCATAAAACACTGAGAAGTTAGGCAGTAGGTATTTGGTTAGAAATAGATATACAACTGTGTAACTGTTTCAATAAAGAAAATCACACTCTGCTAATTATTCTTTTACTCTTCTACTTTTTAATCAAAAAGCAACCATGTTTCTTTAGGGGGGTGGGAAAACTTGGCTGAGAAGCACAAGGGGACTAACTGGGGAGGTGGGAACAATCTGCACCCAGAGAGGAATGTGGGCTACAGGGTGTGTGCATGTGCCAGTGATCAATCCGTACACTCAGGAGGTGTGCATCTCACCTGTGAATTACACATCAATTTTTTAGAAAATCTGTGTGTGTACAGGTATGTATATATCCATATCTATATTTATATGATTTATATTAATTATACGTGATATAAACCCAATTAAAAGATAACACTAATTATTTGGAATCCCAATCTCAACTTAAAGTCAATTCTGTAGTATCAGAGCAGGTAGAAGAGAGCTCTTAGTTCCCAACTCCCCAAATACTACAATGGGGAGTGATCTGAAGAGCCCGTCCGTCAATTTTCCTTTCCTTCTGGTAGCCATTAGCTATCCCACAAATAAAATGTTACGTCAGTCAATAACCTACTTCGGTTTGAGCATTTTTAATAGCATTCCAAACTAAAAAAAAAATCTTTGAGGAATGCTGATTAAATTGTGGAGACTATCCTGATGTTTGGGGAAAAAAAAAACCCACCAAGGTTCAAATACATAAGTTTCCTTCCCACAATGAACTTGTTTTCTCAAGTACAAGGGAGTTTGTGCCAAACCAAACAAACCCTGTATCTATTAAGATCTCTGCATTTTTACTGTTACAAGAACGTAACACGTTTAATAACAAAAGAGCTTATAAAAAGCAAAATTCAAAAAGTAAGGTTGCAGTTATTAGTCTGCCAATTACCAGATATGCCATCAGTCAAGCTGTTAAAAAAAAAAAGTATAACAAAAAATATCTCAATAGTTTCTCCAAGTATCAAATATCTAAGAAGCTTATCTTTCTTAAATACCAGGAATCTACGTAGGTTGAAGGCAGGTGCTGTGGTGAAAAAGATTTAAAATTCAGTATTTTCCGTCAGATATGAGAACTAAGTTTTCTATGCTGGTGAGAAATGGGCACCATTAATTCACGCTACAAAAACGGAAGAAACCATAACCTCTCTCTTCCTCCTAAAAGAGCAGCCACGGTCCCAGGACACAGCTGAGCTTACCTAGAAGCCTGGTGTCCTTGAGAAGATTTAACTTTTTCCAGGTTTGCTAAAGAGAAATATCTGTAGCCCTGTCAAGCAAGCAGTAAGCTCCTTGATTGTACCTTAAAGGGAATGAGAATGTTTCAGCTCATTTGCATTTTAAAGGGTACTCTTTCATGATCTTTCACACTTGTAATAGATGTCTAAACCGTTAAATTACTATTTCTTTTCTTAGCTTGAAAGTCGATGCAGACGAAGAGCATGGCCTCTCCCAGTGTTCTTTACCCTAAGTCTGTCCCTGAACAATACTGACAGCTGCTATCAAACCGGGCTGCATTTACCCTGCGCGCAGCTGCTGCTTGTAGGAACAGACAGCCTCCCAGAGCCTCCTCCCCTCTGGGGAGACAGGCTGACACACTGCATGTTCAATGAAGGGGTGCAAAGGTCTGCTGAATTGTCAACCCAATTTTATGCTACTTCGATTTTCCAGGACGCGCACAATTCCTTTCAAGCAAAAATCAAGCATATGCCACAGCATGAAACTTATGGTGCGGGATAATTATTGATCACTACAAACTTTAAAAGAGCCTGCTGACATAAATTAATATACTGATCCAAAAATTACAATTATAAAAGCCGCACATGCCAGTATGCTGAAGACCTGCAACTGGCGTTAGGTCTTGTGCTGGGCCCAATTCACTGATTTGGGTTATTGTTGCTAGCTATCGGAGCTAATCTGCCTTTATAATCTCAACAACATGTTTCCTGGACTAAAGCCATTCATAAAATTAGCGATTCATCTGCCCTTCCAGAACAACCTGCTATTTTTATTTTCTGATTCAACTCAAAATGAGTATTACCTATAAACATCTGGTTAACACAATTTCCTCCTTTCTAATGGACAGGATTGGGCAGTGCCTTTGAGAATGTAAGAGTACAAAGTTTTACCATTGAGAAATGATACGTAAAAATTCAGAGCCTATCAGAAAACAAACATGTTCCACAAAATGTAACTGGGTACTTGAGAACTGCCTTGCATATGTTTTCCTTTAATCAAAACAGGCTTTTCCATCCTCATTCATCTGGGCTAAAAATTTCTGTGCTCGAGCTACAAGTACAATTTGCTATTAGTCTTTGCTAATCAAACACGGTACATGCAAAAGTACCAGTGAATATTTGATTTGATCTCTGAAATAAAGCAATTCATTACACAAGAAAAGCGTACAGAAGGCGGCAGACAAATGCAGATGTAATTGTGTTTTTTGTTGAATGTGATTAGAGAGCCCACTAAGTAACAGTCAAAAATGTGACACTAAGGGGGAGAGATGCAGAGCCCAGACCTGTGGGGAAGAGGAGGGGAGAATTGTTTATGCAGAGCTAAGCTGTCAAGTGTAATAAAGCAGCTTGAATAAAATTTAAGCTGAAAATCCACTGAAGCTCCCCATTTCAGGGAGGAAAAAGCTATTAAAAGGAAATGAAGGTCACCCTCCCAGTTTATTTCACCTAATTGACTGCCAATAGCTTACCACAGGCAACCCGACTGCAGATCTGCAATTGAGAAACTGATGAAAGGAGAGTTTTCAAGCTGAGGCTCATTCTTTAATCCTCCTTGGCTCTTATGTTTTTTCTCCATCTCCAGTTGGGATGTAATTTTAAACCCTGATGGATTAACTGGTTCCATTGTCTGTGGCCATCACTGCACTATGGCACTCTTAATCCGTACAGCAGCATGTCTAATTATCATTACAAAGTGTCTGAGGGAACTATAAAGACCAGCAGGGCATCTTCTCACAAGCAATTAACATAAATTGATAAATGAGTGATTTGAATCCGCTCAAGGCACTCACATATGAATAAAATCAGCAAGGACGGTCGCTTATTTCAGCTACTTCTTTCGCTTAGTCTGGAAGGGCAGAAAACATGAGAACCGTCCTGGATCCTGCAGTGAGCGGGCGGGGGGATGAACTCATGCAGGGGATGGACCCAACAGTTCACCAGGCTCATTAATGCGGAGCAAATGACTTGTGATTGACAACCAGTTGCCAGCAAGGAGCACTGACTGAACTCAACCCAGGAGAGCAGAAACCTGGTGAAAGGCTAGAGGGCACTAGGGCAGACAATCATCACTTCTTCAGCGGCAAGAGGGCTTTCTTTTCATTGGGGTGCCACTTAAAAATTCATGAAAGAGGCACAAGAAAAGCAAAACAGTTATGCATAGGTTCTAATACCCTGGGAAAGCAAAAGGCAAAAAAGCAAAAGACAACGAAATGAAATAATGCCGAGCTACGTCTTGACCTCACTGGGATCTAAAGTTTATACAACAGAAGTAAGGAAAGTACATATTTAAAACCCTTGCCAAAGCTTTAACCTAAGGGAGCAAGATAAACTACATTTATTTTTCCATTGAAAAGAAGATTTATTTTTTCTTCCCCTCCTAAAAATGTTTCTATCATCTCCCTTATGCTAATCTTTCTTCCCCTACACACCTCAGCATACCTGACACTGCCACCCCCGGCTTATCAAATGGGTTAAGATCAAGCGACACAACATTATATATAGATAGATATATATTAAGCCAACAAATTAAGAAGAAATGAAAGCTGGTTATACACACTGTAGGAGGTAGACCTGGTAGGCCACGTACCCCGATGATGGCATTCAGCTCTGCCATGGTCACCTGTTTGGCACGTTCGACAGCCTGGGCCACCTGCTGTTGATGCTTTGAAAACAAGGAGAAGGAAAAGTGTTAGCAAGGCAGCCAAGACCTTCACTGTACCTTCCAACAATAAGACAAATGCCACATGAGGTGCAGACTGAAGTGTAATATGTCTTTAAATGTGAACTTGCTTGAGCACACATTGTTCCACAGAACACACAGACAAACGGCAAAGGAAAACTGAGAGCGGTGCATCCTTTAGTTCTAACCAACGCCAGTTACCACTTTACTTCTGATGGGAATCTGGGGCTCGGAATGGTAGAAAGTCAAAGGAGGACATCAAAAATGGTAACGGGAGGGGGCTTCCCTGGTGGCGCAGTGGTTGAGAGTCTGCTTGCCAATGCAGGGGACACGGGTTCGTGCCCCGGTCTAGGAAGATCCCACATGCCGCGGAGCGGCTGAGCCCGTGAGCCATGGCCGCTGAGCCTGCGCGTCCAGAGCCTGTGCTCCGCAACGGGAGAGGCCACAACAGTGAGAGGCCCATGTACCACAAAAAAAAAAAAAAAAAAAAAAAATGGTAACGGGAGGCCTTAGAAAATAAACAGTATGGGATTTGGAAGATCACCCTGGTTCTCAGAATGGGTTTGCTATGATAAGTTTGAGCAGGAAAAGTTTACAGCCATTTAAAAACACCCCTTTTGATACTTAAAATTTAAATATTAAGCCTGCAATCACTTCTCTGGTCAACAAATCTCAACCCACCAGTTGGTTTTTGGAAACTCTGGGAATTCCTCTCCTCCTTTAGCCCCTAGATGTTTCACCCTCCACAGGGGAAAGGAAAGACCCCGCCCCCTGCCCTCCCCACACACACTCTGAGATCACAGGCTGGAAATAGCCTGCGCACCTCCCAGCTGCACCCACAAATAAAAACAAAGCCACAGGTCTCTTTGGGAGAAAGGAGACTGTAGCAGAGACCAGGATTACTAAAATCTAATGAACAACAGGCTTCAAAAGGCCAATAGGGGACCTCCCTGATGGCGCAGCGGTTAAAAATCCACCTGCCAATGCAGGGGACTCAGGTTCGAGTCCTGGTCCGGGAAGATCCCACATGCTGTGGAGCAGCTGAGCCCACGAGCCACAACTACCGAAGCCCACATGCCTAGAGCCCATGCTCCGCAACAAGAGAAGCCCACGCTCGCCGCAACTAGAGAAAGTCCAAGCGCAGCAAGAAGACCCAACACAGCCAAAAATAAATTAAAAAAAAAAAAAAAGGCCAACAAATCTAAACTGTAACATCGAGTAAATACTATGCTGGAAAAGGCTGCCATAATAACAGCAGAGATGGTGCTACCCAGCATGGAAAAGTAGATGCCAATGAGAGCAAACACTCAGTATTCCAGCTCCAAGGCCCATAAGTTTTTCACTGTCTCAAGATATAAGCATCCTGTACACACTTAAAACAGTTCTGCATTTATTAGCTTATATCCAAAAGTAAAGGCAAAACTAAAACATAACTAGTTTTGAGTCATAGATTACCCACATAAAGAGCTTTTCCCTCTCAAATATTAAGGGTAAACTTCTATTACTCTGTAACCTAAGAAAATGGCTTATATATGTATATAACTCCATAAGCTAAAGTAACATGAACAGGTAACATGAATGGTCTTATCCTTAATAGTATTGGCATCCACTCCCTCCATGGACGGCATTAAGTCAATCTGCCCCGAGGTACAAGGACAAAGGAAATATCTGCTCCCGTGGTCCAGTCAACCCTGATGGAACCATTTTTAAAATGCAGTAAACGAAAAGCTCTCTAGAGAAAGGACACGTGAATCATCGGTAGCTATCAAGCTTATTTATACTACTCCTCTGAGGAAAGAAAAGCTTTATGCTTGATAGTCGTTTTGCAGTTTTCCACAGAAAAAAATTAATTTAAGGTTGAGCTATTGTCACCACTTCTACAGTGTCCCCTCAGATCTGTTAGATGGGACAGCAGGGGGTTTACACACTTCAGCTGTAACAGATGTTCTTCACACTTGTTCCTCGTGATAAAATTAACATCTTAAAACTAGCTAATTTGCAAACAGAGAAGCAACATAATTGCACTTTAACAGCTGAACAGTTTTACTTACTTCCTGAGACAGAAATGGGATGACTTGTGCACAAATCGTATTCAATCTCTTGGCGATTTCAGTCTATAAAGACAAAGCGATATAAATGTTTAGTATATTTCATAATCAGTTCAGAAAGATAAAACTTCATACCCAACATCTGAGTCCTCCACTGCCTCACTCTTGAGGGCATAAAATTGCTTTCCCAGGCTATGTTAGCAATATTTATCTTGAGATAAACAGCAGATATTAATCCCACTTGCAAAGTAAGACATAATTGCACGCGTTATTGGTCACTTAAGAGATAATGGGTAGTTTAATTGAACTGGAAAATCTACACGGTTTAAGGCTATGTAATCATTTAACCTGGTGGGATTGCAAACCTCTCCGAACACTTATTCAATAACGGCATATCAGGGCACATTCATACAACAAGTTCATTCAAGCCGGAGTCAGAACCCTGGGGAGCAGGGGCACCGCCAAAGCAGTCTATCTCTCAAGATAAGGTCTAGAGCAAGTGGAAGAAGACCTCCTTCCCACTTGTCTCAATGCCTGCACAACTGAAAGAGGACGTTAATGTTTGGAAGCCTTCACTGAGCCTCAACATTTCAAACAAGCCTAGAAAACACTGCTGAAACAGAACTCAAGTCCAGAGTGACAGTCAAGTCAAGGTATTCTGGCTATCTGTGAAGTTTCACCACAATTCCGCATCAAATGCCAGGACCTCACTGACAGGGCCCACGGTTCCACTGAGTTTAGGAAAATGTGTCCTGAGTGTCTGCAGCACGGGCTGTTCTAGAGAAAGTAAGAAAAGTCCCTGCTCAGCTCCAAACGCACAGCAGTCCCTCTACAAGAGGGACAAACTGGCAAAGAAGGGAATGAAGTGTGCTCTGTTCCCAGGCTAGGGTAGGATGCCCACCACCTCCAACACCCTCCAGTAATGCAAAGGAGCCCTGCTTTCCTCTAACTCTGAAGAACCAGTTCTGCTTTAAAAAAAAAAAAAAAAAAAGTCATCCGAAGAGTCCCACATAGGCCTTATTTATTTCATCATTTTCTGTCAATGCTTACTAATGCTGCCTCTATTACTGAATTAGGCAATGAAAAGCATTACGAGGAGAAGAAAATTATGAAGCGCAAAATCCATGCCCTTGAGAAAGAGAGAATGGAATAAGTGAGACGAAGTAGAAACTTCGTATACTGTATATACGAAGGAACTGTATAATCAAGTACATAAAAAAGAGCTGCCTTTTGTCCTCTGAGATGATTCCAGTTAACTGAGCAACAAGCCTTTGGTTTTATGAGGTTGGATTTAGGCCAACCCAACTCAATTCTCCCTGACCACCAATGAGACAGGGTTACAGACAGTGCCTTGGAAGAAATGTACTGGAAGGGGAAAGGACTGGTATAGAGAACAAACCCATGACCTTGCTTGAACAAGCGGGGCAAACAGATACGTACATGCAAAAAGGGTGCAGGTGTACTAGGTGCAAACACAGAACTGGGTCAGCCCTACCCAGTTCATTTGATCACAGCCACCCACTCAAGCTAACTCAAGGTCATGAAAGCATGGGCGGGCTACCCTTGCCTTTGCAACAGGGTTCTACACTATATATCTGGGTAGATGTAAAGGAGTAGGGATGCCCTCTGTGGACTCTGAGGTCCTTGCTCCCCACCTCCTACCTGCCATACATTCCAGCAGCATTCTGTACTTTTCCCATCTCTAAAATGCCCTTCATGTTTTCCAATTTTAAAAATGATATCCGCTCACTTTGAGCACATACACACAGATGTATACTATATAGAAATATACAAGAAAGTTAAAATAACCCTAAGTCCACCCTCCAGAGATTACCACAGTAACGTTCTGGTGATCCTGGGAAGCAGCACCCCAGGCTCTCATTACCTGCGTGCGCACAAGCCCAGAGTGGAGAGAGACACTTGGATACCGAGGGGTCCCAATACGTATACTGCTTTTCCGTAATTTGTTATTTCCACTCAATAAAAACAGATATGAATAAGGACATCATCAATATATCCCACTTGGGCTTCCCTGGTGACGCAGTGGTTGAGAGTCCGCCTGCCCATGCAGGGGACACGGGTTCGTGCCCCGGTCTGGGAGGATCCCACGTGCCGCGGAGCGGCTGGGCCCGTGAGCCATGGCCGCCGAGCCTGTGCGTCCGGAGCCTGTGCTCCGCAACGGGAGAGGCCACAGCAGTGAGAGGCCCGGGTACCCCCCACCCCACACACACACACAAATATATCCCACTATACAAGCAGACAGTTGTCTCAACACTCCCAATATCAGGGGATATTTATGTTTCACCTAATTTTCCACAATTACACACTGTATGTCGAATAACTCTCTCCCTGGATCTCTAAAAGGAATCTCTAGAAGTGAAATCGCTAGGTCAAAGTGTATGCATATTTTAAACTGTAACGCATGCTGATAAACTGCCCAGCAGAGAAGCTTACCAATTTACATCATCACCAGTCTATGAGGGTGCCTGCTCCCCCACCCAGTGTCAATACTGGGTTTTGTTAACCTTTTAAAAATCTTTATCCATCTAAATAGATTTTAAAATGACCTCATTTTTATTTGCATTACTTGGATTCTTCCTGAAGTTAAACATCTTTTCATATATTGACTGGTCCACTTTATTTTTCCTTTCTCTTTTTTTCTTTTGGTATTTATTCATCCTTGTCTTTTGGTAGTAGTTCTTTCCATATGACAAATACTGACTTTTCCAGTTTTTCCACCTTGTTACCTGTCTTCAACCTTGCTTATGATGGATTTTTTGCTGTGCATAACTTTGTTTTTACGTGGTCAAACTAAAAAATAGTCTTCCTACGTTCCTGGCCTTTGGGTCAGGATTAGAACACCCCCAAATTACAGAAGCCATTCTTAATTTTCTTCTAGTGCTGCTATGGCTGTACTTTCTGCAGTTAATCACTTGACCTACACAGAATTTACTTTAGTTTAAGAAGGAAAGATGATCTCCTCTTTAATTAATAATTATATATGTTATTACATAGAGTGGCTTCAAGGTAGAAGTGAACTTGACTGTCAGGGAACAGTTAAGACCTGGTCTGAATGAAAGCAACTTGTAAACCTTTAACATTAAACATTTAATATTAAGAACAAAATAAAAGAAGTACAGATTAAAGCACAGACCATAAAATTGAGTTAGAGTAGCTAAGACTAAAACAGGAGGACCAGGGTTAAAGTTCAAAGCTCAAACTGATGAAGAAACATCAAAAGCCATACCATTTGTCCTGGGAATTCTAAATAAATGGTCTGGAGAAGAAACGGAAATAAGAACAACAGAGAAGGATCTTATCCCAGCTGTCTCCTCCCTCTGCCAGGTCTATAAACCCTAATCTTAAAACTATCCTCTGACAAGTGAGTTTAACTTTGATCACGGAGGCCTGGATTCAAATCTCACCTCTGATTTACCTTAAAATTCTCCGAGCCAGCTATAGAGTACCTACTCCTAGCAGCGTGAGGATGCAACTTATTTCCCTGACGGTGCTTTGGGAAGTCTAAGACATCACCACCACCCCAGCCCTTAAAATAGTCTGGATGGCAGCATAAGAACTGACAGTGATTCTTTAATATTATCTCTTGCTTCAACACAACGGTATTCTGATAAGAACTTTAATTTAGCACAAATTAACAAGTAGTAGTGTTTTCCACCCGTGCTTCTATTCCTGACCACAGAGTTTACAAGCAGGTTAAACTGTATAGTTGACCCTGCTTAAGCAGGTGTTAAGAAAGTTCTGTAACCTTTTCAGACTGCCTTCTTTCTACCTCTTCCAAAGACCAGACAACTCCAGGGGGGGGGGGGGGGAAACAAACTGCAGGCTAACTGTATTTCCCACCTGGAAATCATTTTCCTGCCCAAAGCTGAAGACGTATTTGGTACCTGCTAACATCATAACGTTTATAAGGAAACTTACCCTGTGCCTGTACTTCTGACACCATGTAAGGCAACAAAACTAAGTCAGCATTCAAGAGCTAGCCCTAAACCAGATTTGTGTGGAAACTTTGTGCCCAGAAACTTAACCAGCTTGGTTAAGGCCCCAGCATCAGGCCTTACTTCAGGGACAGCCACCACCCACTGAGGCAGCAGGAAGCAGGAGTCCAAATTATCTGTCTAGAACCAGCTTTTATTCTCCCTGTCCAGGCCAACTCCCTTCTCACTGACTTGCTTATGGTAACACGGTTGGCCCTCATAATCCAAACACTTGGGTTTGCATCTCAGCACACTAGTATTAGGTGTCCTGAGATAAGTCACTTCAACCACTGAGCCTCAGGTCTCTTATCACCAACCTACTTCAGTGTTTCAGCAGAATCAAGTAAGCTAATATGTAAACTACAGCTGCACTATTACGAAGTGCTTTGCTCTTATCCCAATCCTTCAAGGCCTACCTCAAATCCATGTAGAAGCTGCCTGTCTCCCATAACACCAACAAACAAACTCTAGGCCCTTCAAGATCCTCCAAAGCATTTACCATCATTTGGCAAACTAAGACTTTATGTTTAAAATCACATCTTACGTGAAGCTTCTGGACAGTTTCCTAACAGCTTCCAGCATCAAGTCTTCTCAACATAACAGGGAAGCAGAAGACTCTGGCTGAACACTTTGATACAGCTCCTCGCTGAACCCTCCCCACCAAAACTGACCAGAGGGTACACATTCCACATGGGGGACTTTCAAAGGATTGCCTCGCTGAACCAAAACGGAATCCCCATACACCCTAAACTCAATGACCAAGATGTAACCACAAAAACCGTTCCTAACCAGTGTCAGAATAAAGCTCCGTTTATAGTAAGAAATTGCGTCTTAGTAGGTACAAGATTCAGGTACGTGTATATTTTAACTGAGTTAAATAGGCCAAATATCTCAAAGGCCGGCAATGAACCAAACCCTGGAACATGTTGCAGAGCTCTTAAACTGAAGACGTGTTCTTCTGAGCACCTGAACTTCAGTTTTTAGACTTCATGATTCCTAAAAGCTCGGCTTTCCACCTTTTCATACTCCTCCCACCTCATCTAATTTCCAGACTGAAGAGCCAGGCTGCTCCCCAACGGCTGCCCACTTCTCCACTACACACAGAGTAATATATAATGAAGGTTGTTGTAGGCTGGAAGCAGGGCGAGGACTGCTTAAGAGTAACTGCCCATGGGTCTCAAAGCAACACAATGGCACCTGGCCCAAAGTCAGCTTACGGAGGGGAAACTCCACCACCATTAAATTGCAAATTGATGGATCATAAAAAATGCCGCTTATGCTGAGGGCTGGCAAACTGATCTTTCTGTTTCCTCAAACCAAGCAGGAGGCCAAGAGAAAAACACAGTGGAGAGCTGGTAAGAAGTGCCTGGCAACAGATAAACAGGCAAGAACATGAAAACAAAGCGCACAAAAGGAAATAGATAATCTCTAAATCCCTTCTGACGAGAAGGTTCAGAGTCTGTGAAATGACAGCCTTCAATACAGAAAAATGTTCAACCTCACCAGCAACCAAATAAAATGCAAATGTTGCTGTAAGTAAAGTGGGTCATTCTGCGCCAGTTAAGTTAGTTTATTAAAAATAAATTAATGAAATCCAACGATGATGAGTCTTCTGGGAAACTGGAGCAATCACACATTACTGATGACAGAGTAAATCGGTACAGTTGTCTTGGAAAGCAACCGGGCAATGTGTTTCAAGTGCATGAAATTATTCAAACCTTTTGGTAAGGCTTCCCACAGCTAAAAATTTATCATAAGGAAATAGTTCAAATGAAAAGCATTCCATGCATGAAGCTGCTCACTGCAGCACGAGTTTCAAAGCAAAAGAGGAAAAGTCAGGTAAAAATATAACAGTCGTTCAACACGTCACAACCATCTGCAGCTTTTTAAAAACTTAACATTTGCCCTCCTGATAAATCAGTTGTCTAGTACTAGGAGAAAGGGTTAAATACACGACATCAACCCAAAGCCAAGGCAAGTAACCATTTTAAAGTCATGTTTATGATAATGATGCTTAAATGGCCAACACATTTACTAGATGAAGCAGGAGGGGAAGAACAAAGCTGTGCTGTTAGTGTGACTGTTTTTTGTTTGTTTTACAACATATGCATGTGGCCAAGCGCTGTAATTTGATACCCCAAATAAAACCAGTGATTATCCTGCTATAGCCGGGTTATCAGTGCCATTTTCCCCCCTCCAGTGACCTTGTAGATGCCGCCCTTGATTTATCGTTTGGATGTATTATTAAACAGGGAAGGGAGCAAAGGGTGATCAGGCCCACCACTCCTGTGATTGACCCTGGCACTGAGTCACAAGGATGCTGGCAAACCCTGAAACCCTTTGGGTGCCCGGCCCTCTAACAATCTTCATGTCACATACGGAGAAGTCAATGCCTAAAGGAAATGATTTGCCCAGGATCATAAAGATTAAAAGCCACGTTGCTGCCTAGTCCTTTCTCCAGGAAGCAGAAGTGGGAAATTGGAACATACCCTAGACCAGAAACAAAGCTGATGTACTCAGCCTTGTTTGCAAAGCAATACAGCCCTAACAGGACCACAGCAGTACAAGGCCAAGGCCATGTCATCGCTCAGCCAACAACGGTACTACAACAAGTGGCCCCAGTCTGTCACTGACAGGGTCACTGTACTCCTGCTGTCTTTGGCAGAAGTACAGTGCAAGGCAAAGTAGGCATTTCACAAGGAGCCACAGTTATAAATTGCAAACCTTAAATAAACAAGTAGCAGCCGAACTGCACTTTTGTCCTCCCCTTCGCAGGCAAAGAGAGTTAGTGCCTCAGGCCTAACATCAGACAACCTGGCCCACCAATAAAGCAAAATCCACAAAAACACATCCTCAAGTACATCTCTATTTCCTGAAGATGACATCTGATGTGCCTAAAGGAAATTCAAGGTGTTTGACTAAAACTGCATACCCAAAACGATATACGCAAGACTCTGCAAATAAACTTCCAACACTCCCCCCGCCCCTTTACAGGAGGGGGAAAGGCTTCTTGGCCTAGAGACCTCCTTCAGAACACTGGTGAGTCAGCAGACCATCTCCCATCCTAGCACCATGCTTCACCAGCACACTCATGAAAAGCGAATTTTATCTGAAGTTCTAATGCATCAGAGTAGCTCTGTTTAAAATATAATGACGTCGATAAATGACTAACCACAATTTGGGGGAAATCCAAATGAAAAGGACTTGGGGTCTCTAAGCTGATGACATAATGGTTACGAGGTTATCGGCGGTTTTCAAACGTAAGAATGCATCAGGATCACCTGAAAGGCTTGGTAAAACAGACAGCTGGGCCCACGCCTAGAGTTTCTCAGCCAGGAGGTCTGGGGCCCCAGCATCTGTATTTCTAACAAGGCCCCAGGTGCTCTGCAGCTTGTTGGACTAGGGACCACACTTTGAGAACAGTGCCAATGAATAACCATGACAGCGGCAGCATCTACTGCTTAGTACACACCAGCTCCAATTACATCCAGGGTCTAAGCGTCAGTCAGCGTAGGTGCCCTTGGAGACTGGACCGGAAGGTTAAAATAACTCACCTAGGTCAGAAACAGGAGGGGAAGTCAGGCCTGCCTTTCTCCAAAGCCTTGCCACAGTGAGAGATGACCGCCTTTCTCCACACTTTTTTTTTTTTTTTTTGCAGTACGCAGGCCTCTCACTGTTGTGGCCTCTCCCGTTGCGGAGCACAGGCTCCGGACGCGCAGGCTCAGCGGCCATGGTTCATGGGCCTAGCCGCTCCACCCATGTGGGATCTTCCGGACCGAGGCACGAACCCGTGTCCCCTGCATCGGCAGGCAGACTCTCAACCACTGCGCCACCAGGGAAGCCCTTTTTTTTTTTTTAACATCTTTATTGGAGTATAATTGCTTTACAATGGTGTTAGTTTCTGCTTTATAACAAAGTGATGAATCAGTTATACATATACATATGTTCCCATATATCTTCCCTCTTGCGTCTCCCTCCCTCCCACCCTCCCTATCCCACCCCTCTAGATGGTCACAAAGCACCGAGCTGATCTCCCTGTGCTATGCGGCTGCTTCCCACTAGCTATCTATTTTACGTTTGGTAGTGTATATATGTCCATGCCACTCTCTCACTTTGTCCCAGCTTACCCTTCCCCCTCACCATATCCTCAAGTCCATTCTCTAGTAGGTCTGTATCTTTATTCCCATCTTACCCCTAGGTTCTTCATGACATTTTTTTCTTAGATTCCATATATATGTGTTAGCATATGGTATTTGTCTTTCTCTTTCTGACTTACTTCACTCTGTATGACAGACTCTATCCACCTCACTACAAATAACTCAATTTCGTTTCTTTTTATGGCTGAGTAACATTCCATTGTATATATGTGCCACATCTTCTTTATCCATTCATCCGATGATGGACACTTAGGTTGCTTCCATCTCCTGGCTATTGTCAATAGAGCTGCAAAGAACATTTTGGTACATGACTCTTTTGGAATTATAGTTTTCTCAGGGGATATGCCCAGTAGTGAGATTGCTGGGTCATATGGTAGTTCTATTTATAGTTTTTTAAGGAACCTCCATACTGTTCTCCATAGTGGCTGTACCAATTCACATTCCCACCAGCAGTGCAAGAGTGTTCCCTTTTCTCCACACCCTCTCCAGCATTTACTGTTTCTAGATTTTTTGATGATGGCCATTCTGACTGGTGTGAGATGATATCTCATTGTAGTTTTGATTTGCATTTCTCTAATGATTAAGGATGTTGAGCATTCTTTCATGTGTTTGTTGGCAATCTGTATATCTTCTTTGGAGAAATGTCTGTTTAGGTCTTCTGCCCATTTTTGGATTGGGTTGTTTGTTTTTTTGTTATTGAGCTGCATGAGCTGCATGAGCTGCTTGTAAATTTTGGAAATTAATCCTTTGTCAGTTGCTTCATTTGCAAATATTTTTTCCCATTCTGAGGGTTGTCTTTTGGTCTTGTTTATGGTTTCCTTTGCTGTGCAAAAGCTTTTAAGTTTCATTAGGTCCCATTTGTTTATTTTTGTTTTTATTTCCATTTCCCTCGGAGGTGGGTCAAAAAGGATCTTGCTGTGATTTATGTCCTAGAGTGTTCTGCCTATGTTTTCCTCTAAGAGTTTGATAGTTTCTGGGCTTACATTTAGGTCTTTAATCCATTTTGAGCTTATTTTTGTGTATGGTGTTAGGGAGTGTTCTAATCTCATACTTTTACATGTACCTCCACACATTTTTACAAAACAAAACCAAGGCAAGAACACAAACTGGGGCTGGAGGAACCCATCTGACTACTGTGGGAAACCTCAAACAATATTCATTCAAATGAGTCCACCTGTGGCAATGTAATCTTGCCCCTTCTTCAACCTGATGATTAAAGCAAAACAAAGAGTACCAGATGACAGAACCCCATCAGTGGCTCAATTAATCAGAACACAAGTCGCCAATTATGGGCAGATCCTAACTTTTATGTTCCGTCTCCCCCCTCATTTGGCAGCTCCTGCAAGCAAGCATTCTAAACCCCAGCCCTTTCCCAAGGGGCACAGACTCTCTCCTTTCACTGCTCACCTTTCACACTCACAGCTTCTCTCCAAACAAGAAGGGGTTAAAATAAAGGGAAAGAATAACCTGCTGAAGGCTGCCGAGGCGAGATAGCAACACTAATTGCTCCCGTACTCCGGCTCCTCAAGAGGCAGATTGCAAGGGCTCGCATCTCCAGAGAAAGCTCTGGGATCTTCGCAGCAGCTCTCAGCAGAGCAACTCAAGTGCCCTTAATTGTTTATGTTCTTAATGCAGAGCCTCTTGAATGCATTCATTTTTAATAGCAGGCTTGAGTGTGGGGCCCATCAAAGAATGACAAAGCAACTCTATTCACTGGTCCTCCTTCCTGCAATGACGGTCTTCTGATTTATTTGCAAATGACAAGCTTGGCAGGCTCCACTTGAGGGCTGCCCTCTTTTTCTTTTTCTTTTTTTTTTAAGAATTCAGTTGCATTTTCCATGATGAAGTTGAGTCTGCAACGCTGTGTATTTGTGTAAATCCTTCCCCCTTCAGTTCCTTCTAATTAATGACTTAAATGTTTTGACCCAACTGTTGCCAAGCAGTGCATTTGGGCTTCACTTTGTCATTCTGGTAAAGATGCATCCTTGACAAAAGCATCGCAGCTGTTTCAGTGCCTGAACAGCACATTTCCATCATTCAGAAACCCTTGTTATGGAGTTCAGAAAGTGCTGTTCACAGGAAATTGTAATGACTTGTCCCATGATGGAAAAAGACAGCGTTCGGTGGTGTCAAAGGAAAATGCACTCTTGTGCACCACAAGAAGGGTTTCAAGACAAACGCCACGGGGTGAATCACGGAACGCTACCGTGAAGTCACCACCTATTGTTCTGGGAATGGAAAGAGAGCAAGCCTACACCTTTCACCTTCTTCACAGGTCTTAGTCATTAGGGAGCTCATGAGAAATTAGATAATATCATACAGTAGCAGGAAGATCAGTGGGAGGAAGAGCCAGCTACATCATCATGGCATGAAGGCTAAAATTACAATTACGAAAATAAAATATGCCTATGTAAAGACAAAGACTGCACGGGAATATGCAAAAACCAAGTCGCCTCGGAAAACCAGGTTTATGAGAATGGTCTTTATTCAGAACCTGGAATGTTATTTTCCTCGCAATAACACTTAAACCCTTTCCTTTTCATCATGGCAATCTTTTAGGCCTGTGTAACCCGTCTTTGGTTGGTACTGACTTCCAAGGGTCTGTGTCACTATGTCCCTGACTTCCATCATGACAAAGCAAACACCCAGTGCCCACAACTATAAAGCACAATTTATCATTAGCTTTAGCGCTTCTCATCATCCCCTTCCCCACATCTTGTTTGGAAATCACTGAATAAGCAGTTTGGTGTGAACGTTTCCCTAACAGGTTGGAATCTTTAGCCAATCTAGAGAGTGGGAAAGGAATTTCCTGCCTTAGGTGACCATGGGACCGTGGTTCCCTAATTTTAAAAACATGCTACAGCTGAATGACCCACGTACATGATGGACGGCTGCCACTCTTCTTCCAGAGCAACTTCGTAGGGAAAGCAGCTACTCCATCAAGAGGCCTATGCCATCAAAGCCGTGTGGCCTGGCAGCAGAATGGCCCCAAGTTAGATAAGACGTGTGTGTGTGCATGCGTTGCTAAGGCCATCTGAGTCCCAAACTCAGTCTCAGTTGGGAAGCCCCATCCCTGGGCCTTCTTCCTCACAGGCTGAGCTGCTGGAGAGGTGGTCCTTTGGGAAGGAAGGCAAGATTCCTGGCATTCCAAGTGGAAACCTGGGATTCTCTTTTCAATCAACACCATGTGCCAAGAAACCTACGAAGCTCCAGAATGCAATTTACCCCCCAGCGTGGCCAGAAGATGAATTTGAAGGGAGGGGGCTCTACTGCAAACTGGGAATCGGCCTCTGCCTCAAGAACAGTGCTCTGCTGAACCCAGCAAGCGCCAGAGGGGCATCAAAGGCTGGCAGCCACTGAGGCAGAGACAGAACTTGTGCGCAGCGAAGTCAACAGTGGAAAAAAAAAATATTTTCTCAAAAACACCTTAGGGGGCTTCCCTGGTGGTGCAGTGGTTGAGAATCTGCCTGCTAACGCAGGGGACACGGGTTTGAGCCCTGGTCTGGGAGGATCCCACATGCCGCAGAGCAGCTAGGCCCGTGAACCACAACTACTGAGCCTGCGCGTCTGGAGCCTGTGCTCCGCAACAAGAGAGGCCGCGAGGGTGAGAGGCCCGCGCACCGCGATGAAGAGTGGTCCCCGCTTGCCACAACTAGAGAAAGCCCACGCACAGAAACGAAGACCCAACACAGCAAAAATAAATTAATTAATTAATAAACTCCTACCCCCAACATCTTCTTTAAAAACCACCTTAGGATCATAACTGAAATGAAATCTGGGAGGCTGGAGAAAATTTTCAAAGCATACCCTTTTGGAAAAGTTTTAAGTATTTACGAGATGGTAAGTACAAGGATACTAGACAACAGACTTCATGAATGCATTCAAAAGTCACAGAATATTAACTCAGCCAGCTATGCAGGTGGAGGCAAGGAGAAATATTTTAAATACAAATTAATTCTTTTTTTTTTTTTTCCTTTGGCCGCCCCGTATGGCATGCTGGACCTTAGTTCCCTGACCAGGGATCCAACCTGCACCCCTGCATTGGAAGCATGGAGTCTTAACCCCTGGATCACCAGGGAAGTCCCCACAAATTAACTCTTAAAAAAACAAAATAAACTGATCATCACAACACAATACAATCCACAGAGAAATCTAAGCAAGAGAAAAATAATCATCATTTCTCCAAGATAACAATCAAGCTAAGTTCAGGAAAACAAAGTGTGCTCTATGAGGATAATTTACTCAGGGTTACTTGGATTGACCAGGAGTATATATAATTAAAAGTATATAAAGAAAAAACCCCTTACGACCAATCATATCAACTTGTAATTTTTTTAAAAATTTTTGTATTTTATTTATTTATTTTTGGCTGCATTGAGTCTTCGTTGCCACGCACAGGTTTTTCTCTAGTTGCGGTGAGCGGGGGCTACTCTTTGTTGTGGTGTACGGGCTTCTCATTGCGGTGGCTTCTCTTGTTGTGGAGCACGGGCTCTAGGTGCATGGGCTTCAGTAGTTGCGGCACGTGGGCTCAGCAGTTGTGGCTCATAGGCTTAGTTGCTCCGTGGCATGTGGGATCTTCCTGGACCAGGGACTGAACCCATGTCCTCTGCATTGGCAGGCGGATTGTAACCACTGTACCACAAGGGAAGTCCCTCAACTTGTAATTTTTAAATGATACAGTGTTATAACATGTTGTCTAAGATTTACCGGGGAAGCATTAAACAAGAAGGGATAAAAGAACACTGGGTCAGGCTTTCCTGGTGGCACAGTGGTTAAAAGTCTTCCTGCCAATGCAGGGGATACAGGTTCAAGCCCTGGTCCAGGAAGATCCCACATGCCACAGAGTAACTGCGCCACAACTACTGAGACTGTGCTCTAAAGTCCGCGAGCCACAACTACTGAAGCCCGCGTGCCTAGAGCCCGTGCTCCGCAACAAGAGAAGCCACCGCAATGAGAAGCCTGCGCACTGCAACGAAGAGTAACCCCTGCTCGCCGCAACTAGAGAAAGCCCGCGTGCAGCAACGAAGACCCAACGCAGCCAAAAATAAAAGAATTTATAAATAAATAAATTTTAAAAAAAAGAACGTTGGGTCACGGAAGTGAGAACAATTTCTAAACCAGGGGCCACCAGAAGTTATCACTCCTATCACTCACCAGTTATTTTACAAGTGGACAAATCAATTTCTGTGCTTGTGTGTGTTTTTAGAAAGCATCCTAGATATTCTCCCATTAATTATGTGGGTTCAGGACATGTCAATTCTTGTTTCCCAGAGCACAAGAAACCAAATTTAACCCACGTATTGTGTTACACTGGTCTGCACTCGTGTGGTTCCCACAGGGCTGGGCTGGCTCAATAATGTCGACCTCCTTCTGGAAGAACAGAATAGACTTCCTGCCATTTGGACTGTGAAACACAGTAATCCACCAGGAATAAAGGTCAGTGTTGCACTTTTGGTCATTACTGAATCATTTGAGATGATCTGCGGTGAGGATGAGAGGAAAATCGAAGGCTGTGAGAACGCTGCAAATGGCTTGACCTCAGACCAATTTCCATCTCCATCTGTCTAATAGACATGTGGATAAAAAGCCTCCCTCCTTCTGGGCTACTCGGCTGTTTTCAAATCCGCAGCACAAGCCAGGAACCAGTTAAACAATACATTAATAAGGGGAAATAACCTTCTAAGCCCCAGACTGACACTTACTCAGGTTTTAGGTCATCAGCTCAAGTTTGGAAAGTAATTTTCCAGTCTGCAAGCAGTACTGCAAAGCAGAAATTTTAACGAATACGGAGAATCATCTGCAGAGCTGGGGCATGTGCCAGAAATCTCCTTATTTGTACATGCAAATATATGCATGCTTACACCTCCACCCCCCCACCAAAAGACATCCACACGATTTCTATTACGTCTGCTAACACACACACAAAGGGGAACAGCAGTTCCAAAAACTGCACTGCTGCAAAATAAGTCTTTTTTTCCAAGTGTCCAATTAATGCTGCTTAATCCTTATTAAGGCATTTCAATCCTTAAATACAAAATATTCCTGGGAACCCAGAGCCCAATTATCATTTAAGCCGTGGAATAAATGTTAATATCCTAACTTTACACTAATACTCCCCTTTACCGGTGAGGCCAAGCTCCTTTTTTGAAGGTAATGGCTGTACCATATATAAGTTGAGGCCCCCACAGTATATCAATGTCAAACAACATCGTGTCAAGCTAAGATTCAATTCAGGTAAGTGCCACTGCCAAATTTTCTTGTTCCCAGACGGGCTTTAAGATTATTTTATTGCTTAAAATTTAATTTGTTCCAACTCGTGTCTCCATGACAACGTTGGCTAACCCTGCAAATCATTTGGGTAATTGGATATCTTATCTTTCTATTGCTCTCAAATCGAATGATTCTGCTAGAATTGTAACAGCCAATCAAATTTACAGTCCTCCTGAGTAATAGACTTGGAAAAGTAGCCACATTCATCTCCTCTTTACAGCCATATCAACCAGTATGCAACACACAGTAGAATCTGGTCTTCAAACTATACTCCAAAGTATAAGTGGTGTCAATACCAATATTCTCACTGTGCAAACTCTACTCAAAAGCCCCCTTTTATACTATTTTAATTTGAGAAGGAACAATTGGTGCTCATTCCATATAAACCTTGATCAATTTCAGTACTTTGAGGGAAACTGACAAGAATAATTCTGCATGCTAATCAGAAAAAATAATAATAAAATAAAAACCACAGCATTTTGGGGTTATATGCCCTTATGATAAAATCATGAGCAAAACAATGGCTGCACAAGATGACAGTAGTACACCAACACTGATTTGCCTGGGGCTCTTTTAGGTGGGTAAAGCTACATCTGATATTGTAAGAAATAAGAATGAATACAGATTTAGCAACCAGTTCAAAAATCTCTGCACCCTTAGAGAAATCCACAGTTGAAATGTGACACCCCCTTATTATTTCATTTAATTCACGAGTATCACAGCATCCAGGGCAGTCAATTATGAAATACAGATTTCTTATAAGATTTCAAAGTCAGCAGTTCCGCTCTTGAGTTAGTGGTATGATTTTGGCCTTTGGTCAGCTAAAAAGTACAGAAGTTGGACACATTTCAGTGGTCCAATTCCAATCTCCTCAGTAGCTGTGCAAAGAGATTTGCTCCGCGGGAGCTCAGGGCCCAGGCACTGTAAGAGAGCCAGCCGGGTTACAAAAGGAAAAGGCTCTGGAACCCAGGCCAACTGGCAGGCCAAAGGGGTTGTCAAGAACCTCGTGCTTCCCGTACAGACACTCAGAGGACTTCAGGACTCAAGCTAAACACAAACAGACGCAACGTGGAGCTTCTCAGCACACCGATGTCAGCAGGCAGCCGAGCTTTCAAGCAAGTGTGAGAGCAGGTATTGGCAGGTATTGTCGACTGTGTCCTCTTTTATCCCAAATACTTACAAAAAGTTGCTACTGCATCATGCTTGGCAATAAGAGTCAACAGCCTAAACTCCCAGTCTGTCTAATCCCAATGGCCCTGGCTTTTCTCCCTCCTGTGTTTTCCCTGCTTCCTCAAATATTAGCACATAAGCAGCAGCTGTGAATTGACAGTCCACAGAAATCTCAAGCCCACGTAGTACCTGGAGAATACTGCAACACAATTATCTACTCAAACTTCTGCACGCACTTCACAAGTTTTCATAGCCAAAATAAAACTATACATATGTATACATCATCAAGGCGCACAATTTTTTTTCTCCAACAAAGCAACAACTCCGTCGTGTAATTCACACACACATACACACACACACACCTTTTTTTTCAAGATGACAAAACTCTCTTCAAATTCAAACTTGGATTTTCCACATTTCATTAAAAATAAAAAAATCAGAAACGCACCTCCCAGCCTTTATTTTGCCAAAACTCACTTCAATAAAATGAACCAAATCCTCTTTGTTGTTCATCCATCCCCTTAAATGAAAAAACTCAACACAAGGCTATTCTCACTGGTAGTCGTATTAACTTAAGGCTGTTGCCTTCCAAGGGTACATTTTGCTGTTTGGCTTAAATAAGGCATCTTAATTCCTCTGGATTCTTTAGACAACAGAGATTGCCAATAGGAACCTAAAAAGAAGTCTCCTTTGGAGCTTAGAGATAAATGCTTCTGATCTGAGAATTAAAAAACTTTGTAATTGAGGAGAAATAATGAAAAGTGAACAGTTCAGATGCAGGAAGGAAGGAAACTGGGCTTGGAAAAACAAGATGGAATCATGGCCTAGAATTCCAAGGGCAGGGTACAGTTTTAAAGGGACAATAATAGATTTAGGTAACAGATTTTGAGAACAGCTGTCCTGAGAGTGCCCAAGTGCCAGACTCCTGCACACAGAAACTCACTCAATCCTGATAACTACCCTATCCAATAGGTGCTACTGTCATCCCCTAACCTTCTAGCCCAGCGGTCCCCAACCTTTTTGGCACCAGGGACTGCTACTGTGGAAGACAATTTTTCACAGACTGGGGGGCGGGCGGGATGATTCAGGTGATAGTGCGAGCGACGGGGAGTGGCAGATGAAGCTTTGCTTCGCTTGCTCCCCCGCCACTCACCTGCTGCTGTGCGGCCCGGATCCTAACAGACCTCGGACGGCTAATGGACCCCCGTTCTAGCCTGTTCTTTCTTTGTAAGGAGGAATAATTAGTATCCAAGGGAGACTGGAGGGATTTACAGAGAGCTCCTACAGTACAGTTCCTAGGGCACAAGGAGCTCAATGGATGGAGCTATGACTACTTACTCTAATGTCCCAAATAAGCTTACTCTACAATAAACCCAGGAAGCTGACTTTTGAAAGCCAAACTGCTGAAATAGACAACTGTCTGAGAACCGAGCGGGCACCTGTAGCTGTAGGCTGCGTGGGCACTGGACACCCTTCCTCCATCCCGGTGGCCCATCCATTATTCTCTCCATACCAGACCAAGATGCAGATCAATGTTAAGACCCCCTTTCCTAAACTGAGAGCGACCTTTTTATTTTCACTCGCTAATCCATAGAAGCCTTTCAAGTGGCACAAATAAAGGCGGCTGCATTTTGTTCTCTAAATCAATTTTCTCCCCAGCCATCAACTAGATGTTCCTGCACAGAGAAAGAACAGCCCTTCCCTTCTAATTCAAAAATCCATACTGCCATTGCCCTTGCAAACTGCTAAACAAGCAGTATCGGCAAGTCACTTGTGTTCTGTAATATATTTACTGCAAATCCCAATGGCTCGCCTCCTAATGCAGTTTTCTATTGTGTCTGTGCGTGTCAATACACTGGCCGGTCACCTTACTTGTAAGAGGCTCTGCCCGACTGTTTACTCAAGGCATCAAGAGGGCGCCAAGGACAGACAAAGGCTGCGCTCCTGGAGGCCCTAGCCTTGGAGAGCCTCCTCCACATGCTGGGGTCCTCAAAGAGGTTTTGTTTTCTGGTACTTCACACCCCTATTCCACCCACGGCCTCTGAGGCCAACCTAAATTCTCCACCAGGACAGCTTCCATCCACACAGAGTTCAAAATCAGAGTCCTTTTGCACAATCACTTCCTGGTTTCCCACCTATAAACACTAAAGCTGTTTCCCCAGTGAATATGCTGATCACATCTTAAAGGGGCGTCATCAAAGGCCAAAAGGTACAAGGGCTTGGGAAGGGGAATCTGGCTTTTCTGTTTAAGTACAAACCTCTGCATTCAGGTGACAGCTGAAAAGCAACCACCCTGACACCACATAATGGTGCATCATCTAATACAACCACGCCAAGAACGAAAAGGCAAGTTAACAAGGAAAATGTTATAATATGCTATAAACACCTGTTCAGATGGAATTCTTCAAGTGTACCTGAGAAACTCCCACTTTCATGTGCATCAGTCTCAAATGGAGCTGGCTGCTAAAGAAAGGCTTGAATTATCTATTTATCTTTCGGGTGAGGGGAGGGCAAAAGCTATATGCAAGATACGTGACAGGCAGATGTTACAAAAAACGTTACCTTATAGACTCCTGGTATCAAATAGGTGGGTATAATACAGGGTGTTCACTGTACTCTCTCTCCTTTTCTGTATAGTTGAAATTCTTCATAACAAAAGTGTTTGGGGCGGGGGGAGGGACTCTGTAAAGACTTTTAAGTAAATAATCAGTGGGTATAATCATTATTATTAAGAAACCTGGTGACTAAGTCAAGTCTAATGCCTTGGAGAAGCGTGTAATGCAACTTATCCACAGCTCTATTAGTGGCTGTGGTCACCCTTAGGAGCTGAGCAGTGGTTCCCAGGGCGGTGATGCGTGCACACATTCAATTCACAAGGAAACCCAGGCCTCAGAAACATGCTACTTTTGTTTTCTCTCTCTCTCTCTTTTTTTTTTTTTTTACTACAAACCCAAATATATATTACCATAATTAAACTCCCCATTAAGAAGCCTCAGCGGATATTTGACTATAAATCACTTTTCCAAAAGAAAAACAACTGAGCAAAAGTGCCTGGATGAGATTAGAACTGTAATCCGATAAAACATCTAGTGAAACCAAACATTTCATTCTTAATTTTAGCATAAGGAGCCACACTGGTACTGCAGATCCAAGTTTTTAATCTGGATTCCAAGGACTTGCTGAAAGATCTTAAGATGTCCACAAACAGCCAAAATTGTTGGGCAAAGCTATCTTGTGTATTAAAAGGTGTACTTTTTTTTTTGCCAAGCAGCTTTCACCTGATTTTCGTACGGGTTCAGGATCCAAAACAGTGACAACTACCGCTCTACCTAAGGGGCACATTAAATGCTACTTAAATGCCTATTCGAACTCACTGGGAAGGGAAGATGCAAGTCTCAAATTCAAGCCTCAAGCAGACTGCAACACAGCTGGAATAACAGAAAAAGGCACATGAAAAAACAATACTACAAAAGTCAGAGCAACAATAAGCGATGTGACAGCCTCCTGTTGGAGCAGCCATGGAAGACCTTGAAGTAAACAGGCAGCGTTGGTATTTGAACTAGACCTTGAAGGATACTGAAGGAGGCCATGTGAAGTTTGACAAAATAGCCTGGACTTTTAGGAAAACAGAAAAACACAAAACATATTTTAGGTATGAAGGAGGGACCCATCTGGCTGGATTAAAGGGCCTGGGGGGAAGAGGACAGAGGTAACCAAGACTGGCAGAGACAATAAGACTGGCAGAGACAATAACCAGAGGCAGATACACAAGGCTGTGAGTGATGGGCAAAGAGGCAATTACCGGAGTGGGAAGTCAAAATCAGAAATAAACAGGCATACCTAGGAGGCCAAAAGACCCATGCCCCTAAAGGAATTCTGCATTCACCACCTTAAAGGTGTTCCCTTCCAGGGCGAGCGTTCCAAGGCTGTTTAAAATGTGGGCTACTGGTCTTGACCGTGGAGTGGGAGTGTCCCAGGGGCCACTCTGGACAAGCCAATAGGGAGCACTGAGAATATAAGAACTTTGATTTTAATCCCTTCATTTAAAATTTCCATGTATTATACATGTATACAACATACCAGTACAGTAACATATTTATAGAACTTATAAATTATAAGTAAACAAGTCTGGGGATATGTTTTTAAACTTTTTACTGACAGGCTGCACAAAATACCGCAGATTAATAAGCTAGTTAGATCAGCAATGACACTAATATCAAACCCAGTCCAGTGAATTCCCTGGCTGTCCAGTGGTTAGGGCTCCACACTTTCACTGCTGAGGGCATGGGTTCAATCCCTGGCTGGGGAACTAAGATTCTGTAAGCTGTGCGGTGCAGCCAAAACAAAACAAAACAAACCAAAACAAAGAACCCGGTCTAGTACCACATGTATTTCAGCGGTTTAACAAACTGCATGAGTTGGACACACAAGTTCAAATGTACCTACATTCTCAAAGACAACTGATTCTGCTTTATCAAGTGAATAATGATTATCTAATGAGTATCTATTGGAAATAGGTGCACTACCCTTCCGGCGTGCACAGCAATGTACACCTACCACACTTAATAGTAGTTTTTCTCTATTCAGCAGATGAAAAAATCGATTCAACGCACAGAATTCTTCTAGCTTATTTTTTCCTTATACCCAAAATAAGCTTCACACTACCCTTTTCTCGCGAACATATTTTGTGGTCAAAGATGACTAAGTAGCAAATAATACTACTAGAAAAACTAAAAAAATGTGTTTGTTATACTTAGTATGAAAACATGCTGGGGAAGGGGGGTAAACGATGTTCTCATGGTTATGACTGTATGTTGCTTCAAAGCAGACAAACAGAATTAAAAACTTAGTAGTTACTAAAAATTGAAATGCAAAATAATGAAATACAGACTTGTGTGAAATCACAGGTTAAAACTTTCTGTCAACGTTTCTTGGAGTTTCACAAAAAGTGTTATGGTGACTGGGTGCTCTATAAACTGAGCAGTTCTGTAATCATGGTGGTTTTTCAAACAATTTTAGAGACCATTTTTTCTTTAACCAAGTGAATGGTAACATGAATCTCTTAACTTATGTTAAAATTTTGGTAATCTTTTTTCATTTTTCTGATCAAACCATGCCTCAGAAAAAAATTAGAAAATCTCTCCCACACCTGAAGGCCCACGCCTACACCCACACCCCCCCACAAACACAGACTCTACTTCAAACATCAAAGCCACGTTCATGGAACAATCCTACGGCACACTTCTCACTACAGAACTCACCGATCCCATCAGCAAACACTATGCTGAAGCTATAAATGCCTAATCTTGTCCAGTAAGCCAACTTCCCAAAACAGCTCTCTAAAGTTTAATTAAAAACCATTACACCAAATATTCCTCATTAAAAGTACTAGTCCTGAGAATTTCAATTTTTAAAAACCTGAAGCAACAGTAAGCACCATGGATAGGAAGGGTAGCGGGGGGGCACGGGACATGACTGAGGCAATCAAACCTCAATGAGAGTCCAGTCAGTTTCTTAGTTTAATCCACTTCTAGAGACCACAGAAGTTTAATAATAGAAAAGCTGAAGACTTAGATCTAGCGAAACTCAAAATGGTTCCAGGAGCCAGTAACTGAATATATCTTTAGGGTAACTACCATACAACATGATTTATTTAAATATTTGCTAAAGGAACAGATTTTCCTTTCTGTGTTTCTTAATAAACACTGTTTGGAGGAACATCTGAAGCCCCCTGGGCAGACTCTCCTTAACTGACACACACAAGGTGCTGGGTTCCGAAGCCTGGCGGGGACTCATGCCTCTGGAGGAATGAGTCCCCTCTGGTGAGAGGAGCCCTACTTTAGGGCCTGCCTAGTCTAACTCTTTTTACAGAGCGGGCGGAAACCAGGGCCAGGCACCTTGTTAATGACTCACCCAGTCACCAACTGAAATCCCTAAATAAGTGACCTTAACCCACTCTATCTTACACCAAGGTAGATCCCAGAGATCAGCGGGACATTCGGGCCTCAGCCCAGCCCTCTGGAGATGGCAGAACAAAGGGGAGGTGACGGAGGTTCTCTGACCCAACACGTGCCTCCCTGGCCTCACCCGACCCTATCACATCCTGTCCTTACATAAAATGCTGACATTTTGTTTCTCATGGGTTTTTTGGTTTTAATTTTGAACTTTAAAAATACTGTTCACCTTGAGTGCTAAACTTTTTGACACCTCCTTTCAACTCTGTGCCAGAGGCAAAGGCCTCACTCACCTCACCCTAGGCCAGGCCCTGGACAGAAATCTGCAACTAGCCCAGCTGTGGAAGGGGTCAGGAGGGTGCTGCTTAAGGAGTGAAGAATCCGCCCCGCTTGCCAATAAAAAACAAAGGCTAATCTTGCACCTCGGAATCTAGGTTCTAAACACAGGGAGCTTTATCTCTTAACTCCTACTTGTAAAGGACAGGCCTGGCTAATGAAATCAAGTGGGGGACCACTCCAACCTTGAAGACAGCTACCTTCTTTGTATTACAAGGTGGGGCTTAACTCTAAGTTCCTATACTCCAGCTGGTCAGTTCCATTCTGAGATACTGACTTAAAAAAAAAAAAATCTCAAAATGAGAAACTGCAGACTGAAAACCCAATGGTTTAAAAAACAGAAAGAAAGGTAAAACGTACAAATAGTAAGAGTCCCATCTAAGGAATTAACCCACAGGTGAATCCCTAACCGTTCCACCTTAACACTTTAAAAACACTACTAAAGAACCATTTCTTTCTAAAGAGAAACTTTAAAGCACACATCAAAGCTGTGAGAGCAGTTTCACTCCAAAATTTATACGGTCTGAGACACTGTGCTTGCTCAACTATCACACAGAGTTTGGAAATGTTCAGCTCTCGTCTGGTTTTTCTTTTTCTCTTTCTCCTCTCCTTCCCCACCCCACCATCAGGATTGCAGAATACTTTCCTTTCAGAGCTAGTCCTTTCATTTATTTTTAAATTCTTCCACCACCCTGGAGAGCCCTAAGCACTCCCTGCCTGCCTTCAGAAGAACACAGGCACAGAGAGGCAAAGTAAATGATCAAACTCACTGCGTCACTGGGGCTCAACCAGAGCCCCGATAACACGTTTCAAATTTTCTTTGGTTCTTCGACTCATTTTAACCTGCGGACAGTACTGCTCAGTTGGTTACAACTTCCTACCTACCCACAGCTGTGGTCCCCACAGACCAGTCAGTACTGCCGATTTTCCTAATTTTTAGAACATGAGGCTCACCCCAAGGTGTCTCACAAATGATGAAGTTGATCAAAACAGACAAACACTGAGAACAGGCACGCAGTGGGGTAGACTTGGGTCGCTAAGCACAGGCCCAAGGGTGATTCCACCACTGGCCTCATGCTCCAGTGGCAGTGGGGGAGGAGGGAGACAGGGAAGAAGCGCTGAATTGGGAACCGAGTGAGCCAAACTCAAGCTTAAATAGATGCTTGGCCCTGACAAGTCCCAGACTCTGAGCACGCACCCAAAGTTGCAGGCAGAGCAAAACACCTACCCAATCTAACACCTACCACCCAATCTACTTCACAGGATGAGGCAAATCGCTTTTGAAAACTAAGTGCTGTACAAATTCACGCCACCAATGACAACTTACGGCACGGCTTCATCAGTGTGCTGAAAAGGTATACAAGTGGGATAAATCAGGCTTATACAAGTACTTACAGTGCATCTTATTCCCCAAAATATCAAAGGAGGTAATACCACTCCACATGACAGGAAAAAAACTTTAAACATCACACTGCCAAACACACTAGGCACAGCCCTCAAACACAATTAGACTCGCGTTAACCTGCTACTTTTTCATGTACCCTAACACTGGTGGTATCAGAATGGCTCCATCTTTCATGAAGAGTCTCCACCTCTCTGTATAGAGATATCTAGAGTTTACACGACCTACCTGAAAAGAGGACAGGCAGGAATCTATAAAAGGCTCAAAGGAAAAATATTTTTGTCTTCATGCTACGATTAAAGATTTAAATATCCATGACCATCCTGATTTCATTGACTTTTCGGTAACCAGCCACAAATAGCAGCAGAGAAAGTGAGGGGAAGGCTTATCAGGAAGTGTTGACACAACATAAACACAGACTGCGGGCACCAAACCAAGTAAGGAAACCACGATTATACCATGCTTGATCTGGATGCACTTCCACTTTAAAACTTCCACACGGAAAAATCGGTGGTGAGATTTGACACTGAAACCTCTCAAACTCACTCCTCCAACAAAGCCGCTGAAAGGTGGGGAGGAGAGCGGTCATCACACTGGAGACAAATCTTAACAACATTAAAGCTCTCTCCGCGCAAAGTTTCCCCATCACTGCATTTTTTTTCAGTAACAAAGATGTTGTCAGAAATGACAATTTTTTCTGTCCCCTGATGATGCCTTGCTAGCATTTGGTTATAAGCCATAAAGCAGGACTAATTTCAGCCTGTCAGGAGTCTCGCTAATGCCCAGTTTCCCCCTAGAGAGAATTCCTGTCAAATCTAATGAGAGCTCCAAAGGCCCTCTCTACAATATAATGAGCACTTAGGCCATGCTGGTGATCAGGCGGCAAAAAGCATCAATTTGAGCCTGGCTACACCCTGGGGGCCAGACGTCACCAGTTTTAATAAGAATTATGATTACTAGCTGCACCAAATGCCTCCTCAGAACTTATTATTAATGTGTGACATTCAGAAGCATGTTTTTCAAATGTAAGGCCACTTTAAACTGAATTACAGCACTGTTCTGCATACCACTCTAGTTAAGGGTCTGTCAGCATTTACAATATAAACTAAGTTTCAGGGGGCTTAATATCCTACTATGAAGAACACAGCGTCTCTCAGCTTTTCACATCTTTCAAATTACTAAGCATATTATTAATGCACACTGGCTCACGGACAGACGATATATACCCACAAATGCCCGACGGAATACAGAAACTCATTAGAAAACTATTTTCACACCATGGGGTTCCCGACCCTCCTCGCCCCTTCTTCCTTCTTCCTACGCGATAAAGAACAGGTCACTCCACCAAGCAACCTACAGGAACCCAGAAGAATTTCACACCTCCTGTAGCTCCCCCCATAAATCCAGCACCAGCACACATCACACAGAGGTGGCATTCCCTTGTATGGAGTCGGTGAGGTTATTAAATCCTCTGAGTTCATGAGTTTAAGAGAAAGCTCAATCTCCCCTTACCCTTCCAGAATATTTGTTGGGGAAAAAAAATGTGCCTTTACGGTAACTTAAAAAAAAAAAAAAAAAGTGGCAGGTTAGAACTGCTTGACCAAATCTATTTGTGTAATTAATTTAAATCACCATATATCTTCTAGCTTAATTACTATCAACAAGTTACAATTGCCTCAATCAGGCACTAGCCATTTAAGCACACATAAACAAAGGCACAAACCCAACATAAACTAGGCTACCAACTTTGCAAATCAGAATAAAATCAGCACTTTTAAAGGCCCAATTACATTGTTAATGAAAGGCCCTGAACTTAACTATCTCCTTCCAAACACATAACTGAGAACAGATCTAAGGTACTTGACGATAAATTAACATTATGAAATCTATGATGAATTAAAAATCAAAGAGCGCAGAGTTACAAAAGCAGAATTCAACTCTGAAACACACTTGCTTAATGAAAGTCTTTGAATATAAGGAAGATCTGAAGGCTGAACTAATCAATTTCTCCACCGTGCCCCCGCCGGTCAGCCATGCTCTTTAATTTAATGAAACAAGGGTTTGAGATGAAATAGCACATATACATCAAGTAAGAATTGTATTGTTGCACTTTGAAATGTGTCCAACTGTGCAACTTCATCTGATGATAATTTTTTAAGAGGCAATCGATTTCTAAAAGACTTATTGTACCAGAGTCTTGATGAAAAAGTGAATGTCAGCATATCTCCGAAATACTTACACCCTGCCATTAATGCTTTCTTTGGCAGACAATGACTACTCAATCGAGGGTCCTTTGGGCTGAGCAATCATTTAGCTTTTCTTCTCTTATGAGATCCTTAGTGCCTTGTTCCAGCTCAATACTCTTTTTATACACCATTATAGTAGCCATAAGTGTGAATTTTATGGGAACTTGCAAACTCATAGTCATAGCTCGAGCTTTCCAGTCACTAATCTTTTCATGCTTTTAAAACCACTAGGACTGAAGCAACGCCCAACATATGCTGTGGTCATAAAAGGATGCTTTTTTCACCTCCAAACCTGCATCAACTGAGACATTTTTCAAAAAAATGTTTGCTAATAAGCCACTGATCCTGAGTGTTGCTTTATGCAGCCCCAAAGCATAGGGAGAACTCCATAGTTAGTCATATACCTTGTTTAACCTGAATAAGGACACTCCCGAATACCCTTCTTTCCCACAGAGATTCACACTTCTTTCCAAATCAGCATAAAAACATTAGCTATTATGAACTTCAGAACTCTACAGGATACACAGATCTTTCAAGAGGAAAATAAATGTATCCAGGCAGAAAAGTCAAGTCAGAGCCTCAATTCCTACCTGCCTATAAACAGGCTAGTTTACACTTCCAAAGTACCTCTCACCTAGTAACTTAAACATTCTATAATGTCAAGAAGCAGCTCCTGCTGCAGAATACTGCCACCAATTTGCAGGAAGGGAAACCAAGGCTGAAAAATGGCATACAAATCCCCCCCACTCTTGAGGACAAAGCCAGTATAATAAAATCATGACTTACTTTGCATTTCAATTTGAGATTTTGCTAAAGCTTACCTGTTTATGCATTTCTATGTTTAATCCATATGACATTTCATAATACTGTAAAAAAGAAAAAAGAACCAAGCATTTCATTAACTCACATTTCGTAAAGCCGAGAACCCATATTTGTTAATATTATGTGAAAAGGAAAAAAGCCTCATCTTTGATACCTACCATCACATAGTGCCTCTGCATTTCTGTCTTTTCACTTGCCAGTTTCTCACATTCCAATTTAAGGCTACAAAAACAAAACAGGCAACTTAATGTAAACATTATGTCACTTGTTTTAACATCTGCCTCACATATTTGCACTTCAAGTAAAAACACAGACCAATTTGGAAAAACCATAAACTATCTAGGTAAACACCCAAAAGCTTTGTCCTTGCATTTAATAGGGAAAAAAGGAATAAGGAGAACAGTACAAGGTATCCACTCTGCAACTATTCTTTTTCTTCTTGGTGCAGACCTGGTCTCATGCCAAGAACGAAAAAAATCTGTCAAGACCTCTGATCTACTCAGAAGACTGATTTCTCCTCATGGTCATCTGTTCACTCGTACTTGCTTCCCTGCATCAGAGTTTGCTTCCGTGGACTTCACCAAAACCTGGCCTTTGCACAACCTTCAGTCTCAGGCATAGGCCATCTCTGCCAACTCAAATAGTCTCTAGGTTTGAAAACTGTACCTGTAAAGTTACTTCTACAATTGTTGGTCCCTTTTAAAACCTTTGTTTTTTAATTCCCTGCCAAAACATGTTACATAGCTTCTGCAATGAGGTACTTCGTTGAAGTCTTCCCTGCTTGGTAAACATAGTGTAGGCAGGTATGCTTCAAGCTCTAGAGATTATTATCTTCAAGTAGACAAAAGGCCAATAATCACAAAGCCTCTGCAAAATAAGAAAATTCACACCCAAGCATCTGTGTTTTTCAAGTGTGACAAAAAATAAAAACTGTCATTACACAGTTATTTCTTCGCTCTAATCAGCTAAGACTTAATAGAAACAGGGGAAGAAACTAACATTTCTAGAAAGTCCACTATGGACAGGGTGCTTTACAAATAGTTTACATTTATAAATTTTCTGAAGCAGCTCTCATTACATGAAGACGCTAAAGCTGAGACGGCTATAAATGTGACTCCAAGCCCTGTCCTACCCAAACCAATCCAGAATGAAGCCAAAGCAGGTGGGCTTCCCCTTACACACATCCACCCCACCCCCCCTCACCACCGCTAATGATGGGCACAACTGAAAGCATTTACCCTCCATAATGGACTTTGCCTCAAAGAACTCAATTCTAGTATGGCCAACAGTGATTTCAACACCCGCCTTGCCTCCCTGAACCTGTACTCCTGAACTGGGGCATCGACTGAACCAAGGTTTCAGCTCAGCCTGTTGCAAAATAAATAAATGAAGTGCAAATATTGACAGTTCTCATGCAACTCCTAAATACACGAAAAAAGGCTCCCTGGAACACAAGCAAACGGGCAAAAGGGAAACAATGGGAGGAGGTGGAGACAAGAGAAGAGGCGGCCCGGGAAGAGCCGGGAAAGGGGGCAACGTGAATGACAGGTCTTAACTGCGACTCCACACGCCACCGCCTGGACGCAAGTACTAAGTACAGCCGCCGCCACCACCAGGGGCACGGAGCTGCCGGGGCAACCGCTCAACGGGCGCGGCCGGACACGCACCTGTGATACTGCGCCTGCAGGAACTGAAATTCCTCTTTAATCCGGTCCAGGGACTCCGGGATAGTGAACTTGAAGGGCTGGCCTGCAGCCTGGTGCGGCGTCTAGGGACGACCAGCGAGGGGGACCGAGGGACGGATATGAGGGCGGTTGGATAGAGAAGTCAGAGAACGAAAGAGTGGGTGGGACATAAAAAATAAAGTTAGAAGTGGCGGAAAACAGAGCCCCAAACTCGAGTTTGCACTTCACTTTGGGGAGAGGGAAGGGGGACCCTCCCAGATCCGAAGCTTCTAAAGAGGCTTGGAGCCTCTTCCAGCCTCCAGGGCGGGTCGCGCGGTAAGCGCGCCCGGGTCACCTGGCTGAAGGGACAGGGGCTCCCCGGCGGCGAACGGGGAGGACCTGGCCAGATTGTCGTCGACACCGCCGCCCTCTGCCTCACCGGGGCGATAATGACCCCGGGCACCAGAGGAGAAAACCCCCTTACGCTCCTCGTTTCCAGTGTCGCCGGGGCCACCTCCAGGCGCGCCGGAACGGGGGCCGCATTGACATGTAAATAGGCGAGACGAAAAACAAAGGGGGGGCGCCCTACCCGCCTCGGGGAAGGGAGAGGATGTGGCCGCAGGAGAAACCCCAGTCTCCCCGAGCGCCCCGCCCGCCCAGTCTAGACGTCAAGTAGGAGGGAGCCCAGAGCAAAGGGGGGAAATTGAGTTTCAGTCCACTCCCCACCACAGGAGGGGAGGGCCCGGGACCTCCCAAGCCTAGCACCCCTGGAAGCCAGGGTCTCCGCCAAAATGCAGCAGCCACCCACCTCCTCACCCAAAGCAATAGCACCCACCCACCCCCACTACCCTGCTCCCTATTCAGCCACCCGACCGCGCCTCACCGGGTGCCGGCTCTGCGGGAACATCGCTCTGGCGGCGGCCGCGGCTCTGTTCCCGGGCAACTCAATTCTCCGCTCAATTTCCAACTTTAATCTCGCCGAGGAAAATTAAGCCGGGAAGCCAGGCAAAAGCGGGTAGCGCGCTGGCCACGCACGCAGGCGCGCTCGGCGGGGCGTACAGGCCACTCGGCGCCGGGCCGCTCCTGATCCCGCTGGTGCGGGCTCCCGCGCTCAGGGCCACATCACGGGGCAACCCGGGCCCGGCTGCACCAAAAACCTGCGGGGCGCCGCCGGCACTCGGGAAGAGGGCGCAAGGGCTACGCTCCAATCCGCGGGCCTCGGCCGCCCGTGCTGGGAGGTGGGGGCGCGGTGACTCCCGCCGCGCTCCCCTCGGCGATCCGCGTGCGCCGCAGCCGTCCCGGGCAAACAAATCCAGGCGGGCTGCTCTCCTTCGCTATTCTCCGGGTCCGCCTCTTTTCCGGGTTTTCCCCGCGGCGCCGGCCGCCGGCGAGGTGCAGGTGGCGCGGCGCTCCGGGCTAACCCCACACAAACAAACGTGACGGTGTACAGGGCTGACCGTCGCGGGTCCGGGCAGCGCCCACAACTAGGCACCCGCGGGCTCCCTGGAGGCAGCGGGATGCGAGGTCCCGGCCGCAGCAGAGGCTCCGCGCCCGGCGCTCCGCAGCCTTAATCCGAGCCGAGGAGCGCGGGATGACGATGAGGCGGAGAAAGTGAGGAGGGCGCGCCGGGAGGCGGCTTGGCACGCCCAGTGCGGCCGGCTCTCGGTATTCTCCGCAGTTGCACAAACCCTCCTAACCCTCCTGGGCTACTCCGCGGAGGGCAGTCCCGCAGCCTCTCGCTGCTCCTCGAGCCCTGGGCGCATCCGGGCGCCGCGGCCCGCGCGCACTCGTCCTGCACGGCCGGCGCGACCGCTCCGGACCTTTCCTCCGAGCCTCTCTGTCGACCCCCTTTCTTTCCTTCTCTTCGTCCGCCTCTCCGCAAAGGGCGCTCCAGCCCACTGCAAAGTTCTCTCACGACCCGGGGAACGACATCCAAGAGATGGTGGGGAAAAGTCCAAGAGTGCTCTCCACCGCTCGGCCTCCCTCCCCGGCGGGCAAACTCCGCGGGCGAGTCCGGAGTATTCGCGGCGGGGGTTAAGTCGCCGAGGGCCACCGGAGGTCCGGGTTGGTGGCGCGGGTCCCGCCCGGCCGTGCGAAGGTGGGGGTGGCGCAGTCGGCTGCCTCGGGGACGCGGGGCACAGGGTACCCGCCGCCGCCGCCGCCGCCGCCGCTGCTCCTGCAGCCGCCGCTCTCGCCGCCGCCGCCGCCGCCCGCGCCTCTCGCGCCGGTTACATTAACACGCGGTTTCACACTCCGGAGCTAACCAGCGCCGGCCCCGCCCAGCCCCGCGCGGGCGGGGGGCGCGAGCGCCGAGCCGGCGGGGGACGTGGGCCCGCTCTGGTGGAGGGGGGAGCGGGAAGGCCCGCGTCAGCCAATCGCGTGCGCCGTGCCCAACGTGGGTTGCTGACGCAACGCCTCCTCAGAGCCTATGGCAGCGCGGCACCGAACGGACTGTCTCCCCCTCCCCCCCTCCTCTCCCACCCCGCTCGCTTCCATCTCCGCCATCTCCCCCGTCTCCCCTCCCGTCCACCCCCACCCCTCCTCCGCCAGCCGCGTCCTCCCGGGCTCGGTGAGGAACTGTTCCTGGAGGAGCCGCGGGACGCCGAAACCAGCCAATGGGAAGCAGGGAGACGCGGAGATTGGCACTGTAGATGGGAAGGTCGGTGAGAAGGAGAGCGGCGGGGCTGGGCTGTCAATCAAAGTAACGTGGGACAGCCGAGGGAGCGCGAGGGAGCGCGCGGGAGCGCGCGAGCGGGAGGGACCCGCGAGTGTGCAGCCGCGAAACCTGGGGCTCGAGTGTGCAAAAATCCTGCCACTTGTTCACTTTCCCTTTAACGAAAATCCTCAGATCTCAGTGAAAGTAACTCAGAGACTAACCGCGTAGTTTCTAATGAGGGAGAGTGGGTGCTTTTTGCTGGTTCGAGCCAAACGCGTCTTTCGAAGCTGGCCCCTTGTTTGATGCTACTCTTGAAAGTGAGGTCACGTTCAAAAATTTCTCTGAGGATTGTTTTTCCTTGAGCTGCCTTTTCGCGGACTCACGAGGAGTGGACTGTGCACTTTGTGGAAAATGCATAATGGGCAACTCATTGGCTGGCGTACGTACACCAGCGGCTTAAGACTAGGCTTCTGATGCCCACGCCCCCTTTTGCACCCAAGGTGGTAGGAATTGGTTTTTATTGGAGTATTTCAAACCACTTTGCAAAAAGATTGGCCTGACTTGGTTTGGCGGGAAGGATACCCGCGGTGCTGCCAGGGTAAGGCACACGCGTCCCAGTCACAGATGCGTTGTTTTGCCCGCGGCGCGAAATCTCGGGTCCTTCTCTTGATAGTCCTGATTTCGTTGTGTTGGGAAGTAGAGGGCTGCTGAGAGTTTTAGGGGCCTCTCAGCGACATGACCACGAGTCTGTTTCCAATTACTAGAAACAAAGGGAGACAATGGGATAAACAGCACTGAGACCTGAAAAACCTGTCCTGCCCACCCCATCCCCATAGTTCGGGTGGTACCCCCCTCCCCGGCAGAAATGTGTAAGGAGCTGAATGGGAAGCGTTGGGTAAAGGACGTGGAAAAAATTCTTATGAGGTGGAACTTGACTTTAAAAGGATTTTGAGATTTTAAATAAACAAGGCATACTGCGTCAATCTCCAGTTTTTGTCTGTTTTTCTAAGTACATCCCACAGAAAACCTTCAATATTGTCGCATTTATACTTGAGTTTAAAGAGCAGTTCAGTTGAGCTATTTCCACATGATTGGTACGTGAATAATGCTGTTTTAGCCAAATGGTGGTGAATTCTTCCATGAGAAAGACACATCCTTGACAAGCATTCATCTTATGTTGGAACATACTAAGTTTTTGGTGTTAATGGCCTCCGTGTTACCATTATTTTACTTTCAAGAGAGTTATGGGAACGCATTTATTTAAACAGAAATACAATTTATTCGAAGATTTGCTTTTACAGAGATCTTTTTCTTGAAATATTAAAAGAATCATTTTAGATAATACATTTCACTGGTGGAGTTCTTAAATATGTATGATATTGATTTGTCTATAATTGGATCAATCCCAAATATCAATAGAAATGAAAAATTAAAGGAGTGATTTTAGCCAGTCTGTACAACACCATAGTAATTCTCAAACAAGTTCAGCATTGTGGCTCATTAAGTGGGGTAAGGGAGGGGTTCTATTATTCATTTTGCTGACATGAGAAATGAATAGGAAAGAAGCACTGCCCCTTTTCTTGGCTAAACTTGGTGATGATGAGAACAGGCTTGCTCCACATACAGAACTTTCTGAACCATACTGCCATGGGCAACTAAGCTTTGCCCGTTGGCAACCTGTGTGCCTTGAAATCATGTAATGAATGGGCCACCTATACCAGTCTGTGGTTGGTTCATCCCATAATCAGCTCCAGGATTGTACAGAAAGTGCTTAGATGCCACAAATATGCCTGTGCATGCAGGGACAACTAGGGCAACTGAGACTTTTCTCTGGCTTACCCAAGCTTTACTTTGATTTACTGGCACACGCTGGTACTTAACTTTAAGTAGAGAAGTTAGAACGGGAACAAAACTGTTGCTACTTCTTTTTCTCTCCCCTCCCCATCCCCTTCAAAATCAGTTCTAACACATTGTTTTTAAATGTTCACAGCAAACATGTCTACTCACCATATTTCCTAGTTTGCCAAGGGTAAAACTTAGAAATTCTCTTTTAACTAGTGCTTCATTACCAGTAGAGTTTGAATCACCAGGCTTTCTGATTTACTTATGATGTAGTGTCTGGAGAAAAGAAAGAGTTCTGATTTGAAAATTGGAAGGCCTTTAATTGTTTGCATGAAGATGGTCGGTTTTTGATGGCTTCTTTCTCTTACAGCACATCCTCCTTAAGACAGGAGGCTGGGCCCTTTTTCAAGGTCATGTTTTCTATGTGATTGTCATGCTGTAATAATTATACTACAAAACTCTCATCAAACTGCATTACAAATGATGCTGTTTAAACAATCAAGTAGCTTTAATCTTATGTTTTAAATAAATAATATATGTGCAGATTGCCTACAGCCTTTTTAAAGGAAAATAGTCCTACTCACAAAATCTATAATTTTGGTCTGTTGTTTAAAGTCTGTTAACCACAATCTTCTTTACCTTTAACATATTCATATGTTGATGATGTTTTTTACATGAAATAATATTAAGTACCCCTTGTCCATAGGAAATTGTCTCTGAAAAAAGTTCCCTCTTTATCCTCTGCAAAAGAAACAAAAAGATTGCCAGATTATTTATTTTATCATCGATGCATATATGAGTATATTTCCATTCATTTGTTGCTGAGTTATCAAATTTTCAACTCACCAATAGTATAAGTGATTACAAAAACTAGGTCCTATCTATAGTACAGGCGCTAGACACAATGGGAAAAATTATGAATGCTGATCATAGAAATTATGCATCTTTTAAATCTATTACTGTTTTATTTGAAATAAATAATAATTATGCACAGTTTTAAAAGATCACTTTTGTCATTTTCTCTTCCTTTCAGCTGTTATACATTTCCTCATTTGACTTTTTTTTTTTTTTTTTTTTTTTGCGTTACGCGGGCCTCTAACTGCTGTGGCCTCTCCCGTTGCGGAGCACAGGCTCCGGATGCGCAGGCTCAGCGGCCATGGCTCACGGGCCCAGCCGCTCCGCGGCACGTGGGATCTTCCCGGACCGGGGCACGAACCCGTGTCCCCTGCATGGGCAGGCGGACTCTCAACCACTGCGCCACCAGGGAAGCCCCTGACTTGTTTTTTTTAACTGGAAGTGTTCTTAAACCTAAGAATGTAGGGTCCAGAAGAAATCTTCCGAGCATTGCTTTAAAACCTTTTTTCCCCCTCACCACTTTACCAAAGAAAAGGGCAGGATGGGCATGGTGGGTGGAGGGGAGAAAGCAAAGAAGAAAGAAAAAAAAAGTCAGTAGCAGATCCATGCAGCAGTAAAACCTCAAATAAAATTACATCCAAAGAATCTCTTGCGGTTTCACACAATATGGTAAAATTAGAGATTGCAGGAAACCAACTAAATTAAACTGGGAGCATTTGAAGAGAAACGAGCAGACTTTATGAAAATGACACATTGACTGACCAGTATGCTTTTTTAATCAACAATTTCTTTGTTAAGACGCAGATCAAAGGAACCTGCATATGTTTTCATTTTGTTCTAACTAGAAAATTACATCCAGATGTTTAATAGGCATTTGGTTGGTTTTTCAGCATTGATTAGATATGTTGGTTCTGTTTGCTTACAAGTGTAGCCGGATCATTAGCTAATGCAAAGAAATGTTTGCTGTGAGTTGCTAATTAGGGCTTTTGGAAACCCTCCATGCTCAGGAACAATTTGTACAGTGGCCAGAGAACTTGTGGGACTTCGGGAAGTTGTTTTCCTTTCTCTGTCAGGGTGGGGAGAAGCAGACAGCCCAGTTCCCTAATCTCTTTTTGCCTAGGGGGATTGCGATGCTATCCCTGAGGACTGGAGTGCAAATAAATTAGGAAGAGACCACACAGGCACTCCCAAACCCAGAGATAAATGTGCTCTTTCTGGAACCACCACAATGCTGTCTTTGGGGGTTGGGGGAGCAAACATCTAAAATGCTGAACATTAACATGTGGAAGATGCTTGGTGCTAATGTTATCAAATACACAGCCTTTTAAAGTATACTTTAGAGACAGATGGGAAAGCCCTTTATGATAAACGAGTGTACTTGAATTCATTACTGTAGTACTTATAATTGAAAATGTCTCCTTTGCAATTTCAGTACTTTTACAGGGTACAAGAGACCAAGCTTTGGAAGGGGGAGGCTGGGGCTCGCAAAAGGAGTGAGGGCGTGTAATTTTGGAGACGAGGATGAGACTGGGAGGAAATGCAGTGTTTACTTTCACAGCCCACCCATTTGTTTACCTTGTTGAAGCCCCAAAACTTGTCGGAGATTAGCCGTTCACACGGTGTTCAAATAAACTGAGAATTTGAGGCACCAGGCGGATAAACTTCTTAACTGGCCAGTCATGTTTTTAAAAACACTTGGCCTGCGGAAGAACACCACCTCAGCTGGGGCGAATTTTGTTTATGTGAGTCTGAACTTCTACAGAGGTGTAGGTCCAAAATAGCCTGTGTTTAGAAGTCCTCCTAGAGGTGCAGATACAAATGCTCCTCTACATCTCACCGCCCCTTCCAGGCCTGCTTACATCTCTTGCCCATGGATGGCACACGTGTTAATTTGTTAATGTGGACTGGTAAAAGTTGGGATAATACACTTTTTTTTTTTTTTTAATCCTTTCGGTTTAGCATTTAGCTCAACAGAAGCTGAAGGGCATTTGGTAGACAAAAGAACAAGTAGTTAAAGGAAGTACCTTTGACGGCTCCTTCCTACATATTCGCATAATAGAGCAAACCCTGGCCACTTAATACCCTCTGAAATTACCCACCTTGCTGCAGGCCTTGGACTTGCTAGGAAACCAACCTTAAACAGGGGCACCTTTCCTCTGGCCTTAAAAGCCTTTGCTTTTGGCAGTATTATTTAAATAACTTTTCTTCCTGAAGCTAGCAATTTCTCTGAAGGGTTAAAGCTGAGTTCAGCTAATCTCTGATCATTGGTGCCCCTCACGGTTGAAGGCAGGTGAACTCTGGAGATGACAAAGGGGCTAGAAAGCAAGTGAATATTCCAGATACCTCCATGGCTTCTAGAATGCTAAGTCTAGACCTAGATGAACAAGCCAAGTGACATAATTACAGAATGTTGGAACATTTCACAAGACGACTGGCCTGGGCTCTTTAAAAAGTCAGCGTCGTGAGAAGGAGAAAAAAAAATTGGGGAAGGACTGTTCCCTAAAAACAAAGACATATGATGAAAATGCAATGTCTGAATCTTTATTGGCTCCTGGTTCAAAAAAGCCCAGCAACTATAAAAGATGTTCTTGGGCAGTTTTAATGTGGACTGGATATTAGATAATACGGAATTATGGCTAATTTTTTTTTTTTTAATGTGAGAATTGTGGTCGTGTCAGAGGATGTTCTGAGAGGATGCATGGTGTTACATGCAACATCAAATGATGTCTGCAACTGCAGAAAAAAAGTGTGGAAAAAGAGAAAGCAAATCTGAAAAAAGTCTACAGTTATAGAATTTAGGGATAGAATCTGCAGCTATTCATTTTACTATCCTTTCAACATTTCTGTATGTTTGAAATTTTTCATGATAAAAAGTGGAAAGCCATTTTAGGTTCATTGTCTACATCTTTTTCTTCATATGTTAATGGTAATTCCCTTCGTAGTTAAAAGATTGGCTTATGGGCTTCTCTGGTGGCACAGTGGTTAAGCATCCGCCTGCCAATGCAAGGGGACATGGGTTCGAGCCCTGGTCCGGGAAGATCCCACATGCCGCAGAGCAACTAAGCCCTTGCGCCACAGCTACTGAGCCTGCGCTCTAGAGCCCACGAGCCACAACTACTGAGCACGCACGCCTAGAGCCCATGCTCCGCAACAAGAGAAGCCACCGCAATGAGAAGCCCACACACCACAACGAAGAGTAGCCCCCCTCGCTGCAACTAGAGAAAGCCCGCGCGCAGCAACAAAGACCCAACTCAGCCAATAAATAAATAAATAAAAAGGTTGGCTTATGATGTTTCTACTTTTAAAGAGTACGAAAAAATTGGCAATCTTTTTCTTTCTTTCCCCGGATCATGCTAAACCTATTGTACTAACACCCAAAGTATTACCTGGTGTTTTTCTCTGGATCTTTTAGTTGTTGTATTATGTATGATATTTTATTTTTGTTTGTTTTTTCCTGCAGTCTCAAATGTCCCTTAGTTATCAATTAACATACAACGGAAATCTTTAACTAAATTAGGACATTACATTAGCAATCCTCTAATGCATCGTCCTGTAGACCATCAAGCTCTGAATCACCAGAAAATCTACCATAAAATAAACAACTGCTTACATATTAAGAATAAGGTAGTAGCAAATAAATTTTATTTCAGTTTCTTAATTCCCATTATAAATAGTTGTTCTCCTCACCTTTTCATCACTTGAACCCAGAAATGAAATTTATAAATTGTTAGTTTGATTTGGAAATTTCCTTACTATTTTAAAATATAATGCTGAAACAGATTATTGCTCTGTGTACTAAGCTTTAAATATTAATCTTGTAAAGAAATGAAAATAGCACTACATCTTGGATGCTGATATTATGAACATCTAGAATCACAGAGGCACATATTTCTGATGTGCAAATAAACAGTTTTCCAAAAAGTTGTGAAAAGTGACAAGGCATAATCTGAGGGTTGACAGTTGGAATGCCCCGTCCATCAATTTTTTCTCTTTAATCATGGCTATTTAGCATGATTTTGTTTTTCCTCTCACCATTATGTTGACTGAAAGGAAACATTCTGTGACAATGGTAAGCAGATTCCAGTCTGTGCGTGAACAGATTAAATTCACAACTTCCAGTGAAAAACTTGAGTGCATTAAAGGGAGGCAAATATGAAAATATAGGAAAACCAGTACTTTTAACACAGTGTCCAATATATCTAGCCACCATCCACATAAGCAATGCTTATGTAAAATGAAAAAGATAAAAACAACTCTCACCCTGACAGAAAAAGCCCCATGGGGACAGAGTTACCATTCTGGTTTCCCCCATTGGCAGTCTCCACACTTCAAAAGAACTGGCAAGATACAATTGGCACTTGAAAAAGTGTTACGGAACATTGACAAGTATTAGAGAAATGTTGATTAATGTAAACAGCCTGCCTCAAGGAATAATACCTTTCTTAAGAAAACTGGTTTCTAATTAGCATTCCTATGGATATGGGTATCTCCAGGAAGTTTTTCAAGAAGTTATTTGCCTTTGCTGTTGAGTGGGGGCATCAGCATATTTATATCTTTAATTTCTGAAAACTTTAAAAAATTGGTAGGTTAAAAAGTCAATGGACCTTCATAAGAAAGAACAAATTTTGCCATTGGCAGAAACATGGATGGACTTGGAGGGTATTATGCTAAGTGAAATAAGTCACAGAGAAAGACAGATACTGTATGCTATCACTTATATGTGGAATCTAAAAAATACAACAAACTAGTGAATATACCAAAAAAGAAGCAAACTCACAGATACAGAGAACAAACTAGTGGTTAACAGTAGGTAGATGGGGTGGAAGGAGTGGCAGGTATAAACCATTGGGTATAAGAAAGGCTCAAGGACATATTTTACAACACAGGGAATAGCCAATACTTTGTAATAATTGTAAATGGAATATAAGCTTTATAAAATTGTATAAAAAATAAGTAGTCAATCAGTGGACCTTAAAAAGGAAGGAAATTCTGACACACACTACAACATGGAGGACTTTATGCTAGTGAAATAAGCCAGATACAAAAAGACAAATACTTCATGATTCTACTTATATGAGGTACCTAGAGTAGGCAAATTCATAGACAGAAAAGAGAACTGAGGTTGTCAGGGTCTGGGGAGAGGAAAGGGTGGGGAGTTATTGCTTAACAGGTACAGAGTTTTAGTTTTGCAAGATGGATAGAGTTCTGTGGATGGATGGTGGTGATGGCACTACAACAGTGTGAATGTACTTAATGACACTGAACTGTGCATTTCAAAATGGTTAAGATGATAAATTTTATGTGTAAAGTCAGTAGGATTCCTTTTTTTGGTTATGTACCAGTTTTACAGTGGATTCTTATCCTATTCATTTCCTGCATACCATTGTTTGTTTATTGAGCACTTAGTACGCCTCAGGCGCTGTTCTAAGTGCTTTATTGTTTGTATTACCTCATTTGACCCTCAAGGCGTTTCTATTACCATCCCTATTTTACTGACCAGAAACCTGAGGCCCAGAGTCACTTGTAGGAGAGCTGGGTTTTGAACCCTGGTATTCTGGAGAACTCACTATCAGCCACTGGCCACAGCGAGTACTAGTTACCCTTCAGAGTGCCATTTCTTATTCTCTCCTCAAATCCCTCATTGATCTATTGATAGAAAAACACATACGTATTTTGCTCACAAGCTTCGTAGGCTTTCTTAGTACTTTGGAGGTGAGGTTGATAATTTAAGAATATATATTCCTGCAGACAGATCTCCCTCGGGGCTCTAGAACTGTGTCTGCCAGCAGAGAAATGCAGCCACCTTCAGTTGTGTGCTTTCTGGCAGCACCTGATCCATACACCAAGTTACAGTTCATCAAGAAAAGATGGGCTCAGTAGCCAGCTGAAGCAGAGGAATGCTAGAGACAGCAAATTTAATTTCAACTAGGACGGTAAAGCAACTGTCCTGATTCACAACGTTGCAAATATTACACTTTTAAAAAATAAAAAAAGCAGGGGGATATATAGAGTTCTGTGATTAATGATGCTTTGGGATGTCCTGGTAATGGTAGACGTGTAGTCTGGGTCCTGATAATATGTTTGGAAACATTTGACCTGTTGAATGTAAATGGATTGTTTCTATCCTCCAAAACCCTCTTAAAATCAATGGATTTTGAGTATCTTTGGCCATGAACCATACTAAGAAATACATTTTAAAAGCCTCAGTTCAGTTCTCTCTCTTTCACATACACAGGGGTCATATACACAGGTAGTAACACAATTTTAAAACATTACTTTAAATTATGTTATTGTACTAGTCAGTGTTCTCCAGAGGAACAGAACCAATAGGAGAGAAAGAGAAGAGATTTATTAAAGGAATCGACCAATGCAGTTATGGAGGCCGTGAATCTGCCATCTGTAAGTCAGAGAACCAGGAAAGCCAGTGGTACAATTCAGTTTGAGTCTGAAGACCTGAGAACCAAGGGGCTACTTGTGTAAGTCCCAGAGTCCGAAGGCTAGGGAACCAGGAGCTTGACATCCCAGCTCAAGAAGAGAGGAGAGCTCGCCCTTCCTCCTTTTTCTCTGTTTGAGGCCCCCAATGGATTGGATGATGCCCACCCGCATTGGTGATGGTGATCTTGACTTAGTCTACTGAATCAAATGCTTACTTCCAGAAGCGCCCTCACGGACACACCCAGCCTGCTTTGTCAGCTCTCTGAGCATCCCTTAGCCCAGTCAAGTTGACACCTAAAGTGAACCATTACAGCTATAGAATTTTTCAATTTGATTATTAACTACTTCAGCTTATGGAAAGTCATTAACCCCAAAACCATATTCATGCAAAATGGTGACACAAGTCTACTCAATAACATTAGGACAGATTGTTCCTTCCTTTACATTTTTGGCAATGATAACTCATAATCCCTACCTTAAATGCCGCTGCAGAGTTCCAGATCAATAGGATTCGAAGCTCTTCAGAGAACTTCCTGCATAATTCTTTTGTCACTCCCTCTCTGCTGGCCCTTTTCTGCCTCAAGTTTCCATCTCCGCTCTCAGGATCCCCATCCTATCACCCACATCCCATGGCATCCCTCATCCTCCTTCCTGCCCCATCCCACCCCAAGCCTAGAGTGTTTTAACAAAAAGAGTACCAGACTCAGAAACAGAGGGTCCTGAAATGGAATCGCTATCTGCCTCTTACTGTATGACCTAGGGCAAACTACTCCCCTCTCTGAGCATCAGTTTCCTCACCTATAAAACCAGGAAAACAGCACAGGTCTCTCAAGGTGGTTGCATGGACTGAAAGAGATAAGCTGAGATAACACAGTATCCTACTTCACTCAGTGCTTGATCCTGAGAACCTTGTTCCTTTCCCTCTTTTGCCTGGGGCTTGATGAAGGCCCTACCCTAGGTTACTAGGAGCTGGGGGATTACCACCCCTGCTATTATGCATCCTTGAAAATCAGATAGCACAGATTCTAAAAGTGTGTTCTGTGGAACTCTAGTCCAACCATGGCCCAATACTCTGGGGCCCAAGAAATACGTCACCATGGTGTTTCTTGGAGGCAGGAACCATGGATCTTGAATGTCTTCCCATTCATAGACTGTCTCATACTCAAGGAAAAACACCCCTGGTACATATATCTTTTTTGGAAGTGAAAATACAATTTGGGGTGGGAGTGCTATGAAAACAAATAATGAACAACATACAATGGTTATTCTGGGTGGCTAAATGCCCTGAGTTCCCCATTTAGATAATATAATAAGAAAAATGTGGCTAATCAGTGAGAGGTTAATGGAATTATGTCTCAAATACGCTCTTCTTGAGTGCCACACTATCTCACCCAATGAATGTGAAGCTGTGCATTGGAAAGACCTTGAGAAACACATATAGAAATTATAATATCTAATCAGTCAATTAGATATTTTTTTTGGGGGGGTAGGAGTTTATTAATTAATTACTTTTGCTGTGTTGGGTCTTCATTTCTGTGCGAAGGCTTTCTCTAGTTGTGGCAAGCGGGGGCCACTCTTCATCGCGGTGCGCGGGCCTCTCACTATCGCGGCCTCTCTTGTTGCGGAGCACAGGCTCCAGACGCGCAGGCTCAGTAGTTGTGGCTCACGGGCCTACTTGCTCCGCGGCATGTGGGATCCTCCCAGACCAGGGCTCGAACCCACGTCCCCTGCATTAGCAGGCAGATTCTCAACCACTGCACCACCAGGGAAGCCCAGTCAATTAGATATTAACTGAACTCTTTTGAGGAATGTGATCTGGCCTAGGATTCTTTTTGAACTGGGAACTTCCACTTTGCTTTCACATCATCTATTTTATTAGCGATGGCCGCAGCCTCTCAATCTGTGAATAAGGTTCAGTGAGAACTGATGAGCCCTGCCTAAGAATCCTAATGGCCATGGGTTGCTGTTCTGCAGTAGAAGTCAAACTCAATTATCTTTAAATTCAACAATTCTCTGTCAACCAAGGGTCGCTTTAGGACCTCTTCTATGTGTCTTTCTTCATTGGAAATCTTTTGTTTGAAATCAGGCCTACTTTAGAAAGACAAAAAAATTGAAATACAAAACCTTCATGTATGAGGAGAGTGAAAGGAAAAGAAGGGATTTTTCTTTCTAGATTTGGCTTTTTCCAGTAAGGATGATTAAACCATCGGGTAAACAATCTTGGCTACTCAGATCAGACTAAAAAAAAAAAAAATCCAAAACCCTCATGATTTATAAAGCATAGTGTGCTTAGCACTGCTGTGTACAGAGACCAGTTCTACCAGCTTTTACATCTCTGTTGCTCCCTCCCCCGACCGCAGCCATTTAAGGGGGAGTTCTATTTGGGAAGATAGAACAAAGCCTATTTTTATGCTGTGAACAGTGCAGAGCTCCCAGTGGTGGAGGAGGGGAGAAGAGGAACGAATAATGGACAAGGAAGAGAAGGTGGTACTTAGTTCTCCTTAAATTTTACTTAGTAAGAATTCCTTCAGTGTCAAATGGGAAGCATATCTAGAATCTGAAGTCTGTCAACTCGTATCCGGTGTCTTCAAACAAATCCCAGGAAACACAGACCTCTTTTTCAATAAACATGTTCACATAATAATACATTAGCAGACATTAGGACCAGCATGGACTGGAAGGTCTACAGTTACACTGGGCTAGAATTATGAAATTCTTTCTAGGAATGAAGTATGCTCATTTCCATCATTCTTTTGGGTTGAGTATGGAAGACAACATGGTTTGGGGGAAGGGCCAGGGGTGTGGGTGTTGGTTGTGGATGGAAGATGTTAATGATGGGAACTTTTTATTTCCAGTGCAAAAAGAGCATAAGATGTTCCTCCTGTGAAGCCTATCATCCACATTCTTGAAAAGTGCTTTGAAAGGATTCTGCATAGTTCTACAATCTCATCAGATACCCAGTAGGAATCTCAAGCTGGATTTAGTTTCACTGAATTTAGCTCAGTGGTCTATATAGTTCTTCCATATGAAAAGGGAATCAGTAGGGCAACAGCCTCTTCAAATATTGGCTTTAGTACTCAGAAAAGTACAGATCCTGTGCAATCCAGCAAGCCTTTAAAGTGAATGGAATTTCTTTGGTGAAGTGGGTTTTTTTCCAGCCACAACAACTCTTTTAGGGGCTAATGCCCTACTCATGAAGCTCCACTTGTAGACCTTTTCACGAGGCGTCTAGATAGCATCATTCACCTGGGCTATTGGTCCTCAGTAGGTGGACATTTTCTACTTTTTTAATTCATTAAGACTTAGCTGCCCCATGTTTCATTTGGGGGGATTAAATGGAAATTAAAAGTTATGATGCATAATTCATTCCAGGTAACAAGTTATGAACCAATATGTTTATTTGGATGTACCAAAAACACGGTTCTGTCCTGGCTTTGAGAACATCAGGGACTATATAAAAGTTAATTCCTCTTTCAGAGAGCGCACAGTATAGCTGGGAAATCAAACTTATACTTCATTTTTTAAAATTTTATTGAAGTATAGTTGGTTTATAACGTTGTGTTTAATTTTTGCTGTACAACAAGGTGACTCAGTTATACATATATATATACATTCTTTTCCATTATGGTTTATCAAAGGATATTGAATATAGTTCCCTGTGCCATACAGTAGGACCTTGTTGTTTATCCATCCTATATATAGTAGTTTGCAGCTGTTAATCCCAACCTCCCAGTCCTTCCCTCCTCTCCGCCTCCCCCTTGGCAACCACAAGTGTGTTCTCTATATCTGTGAGTCTGTTTTTGTTTTATAGATATGTGCATTTGTGTTGTGTTTTAGATTCCACATATAAGTGATATCACATGGTATATGTCTTTCTCTTTCTGACTTACTTCGTCCTTGTTGGTTATCCATTTTAAATATAGCAGTTGTACATGTCAATCCCAAACTCCCTATTTATCACTCCCCAACGAGCTTCCCTCCTGATAACCATAAGTTCGTTATCTAAGTCTGTGAGTCTGTTTCTGTTTTGTAAATGAGTTCATTTGTATCTTTTTTCTTTAGATTCTGCATATGAGTGATATCATACGGTATAAGTGACATCATATGGTATAAACGATATCATACAATATTTCTCTTTCTCTGTCTGACTTAACTTTACTCAACATGACAATCTCTAGATCCATCCATGTTGCTGCAAATGGCATTATTTCATTCTTTTTAATGGCTGAGTAATATTCCATGTCATATACACACACACATATACCGCATCTTCTTTATCCATTCATCTGTCGATGGACATTTAGGTTGTCTCCATGCCTTGGCTATTGTAACTAGTACTGCTATGAACATAGGAGTGCATCTGTCTTTTTGAATTATAGTTTTGTCTGGGTATATGCCCAGGAGTGGGATTGCTGGATCTTATGGCAACTCTGTTTTTATATACTTACACTTTAAATGATGAGTACGAACAACAACAAAAAAACTTTAAGACAGTTCATGCTAAGGATCAAATGAGTGTTACGTTCAATGAGCCCTGTAGGAATTAGTGGAGCCATGTGCCCAGAAATGGTATCATGAAGTCTTCAGTACCTCACTGAGGGGCTCAGATTCTTTCAGGTGGCACTGGGCCTTGATGCTAATGCTACTGGTAGGGCACAACCAAATACTGACATATTTCATTCTCTCATACAAATAAAGACTAATTTTACTAGCAGAAAATGGCTCATAGCTATGCAGTTTAAAGTAAAAGCCATGAATACAGCTTCATGAAAAATCTGGCTATCGAGCTAGGCCTGGACAACTGTCTTTGAGCTTTGCCAATAATATTTGTTTTCTACTCCTTAATTCCTTCCAAATACTCATAGCACCAAAGGTATAAAAAACTTATAGGGGGGCTTCCCTGGTGGCACAGTGGTTGAGAGTCCGCCTGCCCATGCAGGGGACACGGGTCCGTGCCCCGGTCCGAGAAGATCCCAAATGCCGCGAAGCGCCTGGGCCCGTGAGCCATGGCCGCTGAGCCTGCGCATCCGGAGCCTGTGCTCCGCAATGGGAGAGGCCACAACAGTGAGAGGCCCGCGTATGGCAAAAACAAACAAACAAACAAAAAAACCTTATAGGGTGAAGACTTAAGTGTAAAAGTTCTATCCATTAACTTAACTGGATCTTCAGTTGGTGAAGAACGGGCACAAAGAAGGCTGTCATTGTTCGATTTTAGCGATGAATTACTTTGGCCCAGCTCCTGAAACACTCGTATCCTCTGAAGCATAATTTTGGGACCATTTGCAAACTGTAGGAGTGATCAGAGGGGGATCTTCAGGTGCCAGGTTGAAGGAAGATGCCTTTTGGCACCTTTATAGTCCTCCGCTATCATCATCATCATTTTCTGGTGGTCATTCCTGAGTTCACTGGTCTAAGTACTTTATACATGAATTCATTTATTCTTCACAACAATTCTAAAATTGGTACTATTATCACCTCCTGTGCTGGTTAATTTTATGTGTCAACTTGACTATGCCCAGATAGCTGTTAAAACATTACTTCTGGGTGTGTCTGTGGGAGTGTTTCTGGAAGAGATTAGCATTTGAATCAGTAGACCAAGTAAAGAAGATAGTCTTCACCAACATGGGTGGGCATCATTCAATGGATTGAACAAAGAGGAAGGGCAAATTTGCTCTTTGCTTGAGCTGAGACAGACATCTTCTGCCCTCCAACATCAGCACTCCTGGTTCTAGAGCCTTAGGACTTCGACTGAATTACACACTGGCTTCCCTGTTTCTCCAGCTTGAAGACTGCAGATTGTGGGGCTTCTCAGCCTCCACAGTCATGTGAGCCAATTCCTATAATAAATCTCCCCTCATCTCTCTTTCTCTCTGCATATATGTACATCCTATTGCTTCTTTTTCTCTGGAGAACTCTATTACAACTCCATTTCACATATGGGAATACTGAGACACAGAGAGTTAATAGCTTTCCCCAAATCTCACAGCTAGTGGGTGGCAAAGCCGCTCTGCAGTCAGCATTCCTTAAGCAGGGTGCCTGCCACCCCTCAGGTAGATTAGTGACTACCCCTTTGAGCTAAGTCCTAACTTCTGGGTTTAACTGAAGGAGCTGGACCTGGAGAAGTCCAGTTTGGAAATGGTTGGAGTTCCTGTCACCCAGGAGCATGAGAAAAGCCCTGGAAGAAGAGAGTCCTCTTAAGCTCACGGACAGTAGCGGCAACACAAAAGTGGCACATTTTTGAACAGGCGCAAAATTTGTCAAGATAAACTACATCTGCTCTGATTCTTTCCTGGCATCCTTTTTTCTTCACTTCCAGTCCTTAAGGAAATTGAAGCAGCTTGTAGTAAGGCTTGTTCTTTCCCAGGGCTTCTCGGTCTCCTGTGCAGTTAGTTTGAGTGGGCAAACGTGCGCTTTACCACAGGGAAGGGAGAATAGACACGGTTGGAAAATGTGCCTGGTAGCGCTTCTAGGAGAGGGGATTGCTCCTCTCTCTCATCACAAATGGTTACTCTGGGAGACTCCCTTTTGCCCTTGGATTTCCACCCCCTTTCTACTCTCCTCTTGGCCTCCTCCCTCACCGTCCTCCATTCCCTCCAAATGACAACCTTGGACACATTTATTGAAGGGTGTCGTCACTGTAAGACACTATGTCCCGTCTTTCTCTATTTTGCTTCCTGCCGTCCTGAAGCACCAGGCTAGTGTTCCCAGTGCATTCTGAGGATACTTAGACTAACGAGGTAAACAGAGGTAGGGAGCCTTGCTTAGGAGTCCTGGCCTTGGCCCCAGCTTTCTCTACACGTGAACCAGAGATGCACTGATTTCGAAGTGCGTAGGTGTGGGAGCTGGTTATGTCACTTGCCCAGCTAGTTCTTTTTCCCCATTTGGCTGTTCACGGTGTTTCTGTTCTTCCCTTCAGCAAAGATCCCTGGAGGAGTAGAGAGGGCAGTGACAGGAGCTGTACCTCAGAACCCTTTTCTGAACTTCTGATATCAGGAGGACATTGTTAGGTAATGCTAACTGGCTGGGGTAAGAGAGGCAAAGGTATGTAGTCCCGACAGAGCCCACAAATGGACTGGCTGTACCTTTGTCAATATTGAATCAAGAGCCATAAAATATTTCATCTTCTCTAATCCAATAATCCCACTGTTGGAACTGTGTCCGAGGAAAGAGTTCAAAGTAAGACAAGATAATTACAAGTATAGCTGGTGCCCAGATCTTAGTTTCTAAATACTGTTATCCATGGATGGGTAACACAGCCCCTTGGAGAAATCACTCATTCCGATCTGGGGCAGAGAGACCTCTCACTGTCAGTAAGTAAAATGGTGCTCAGAGGATGAAGAGTTTTGGGTGGAGAGGTAGTGAATTCTGCTTTGGCTTGAGTTTGGGGTAGCTGGGAGATACACAACTGGAGATGTTCAGTGGGGGATGCATAGATGTGGATGTGTAGGTCTGTGTAGACATATAGGTATAAATATAGATATGGTGCAAATGGATAATAGGGGCCGAATAGTTCCCTACATCACTTTGCAGAAAAGTTCTCTCAGATGCTTGGGAACATGCGTATTTCTGGGACCCACCTCGGGGAGCAGGACAAACTGCATTTTAAGGTATTCTCCAAATCACATTTTGTGCACGTATCAGTCTAAGAAATACTTATTTAAAAGATTGTGAAAATGCAAAGAGCCATTATGAGACTGAGAAGATAGAGAAGTAAGAGGTAGCCCTGGATAATGCAGTCCACAGAGCCAGGAAACAGAGTGTTTTACTGCAGAGCCCTGGACCATGTTGCTGAGAGGGCAAAAGAGTTACTACAAGCATGAATGTAAAAAGAGAAGCCATAAAAGAATAGAAGAACATATGGGTAAAATTTTACATGATCACAAGATAGAGAGCTTTGTAAGCATAAAAGCAAAGGAAGAAAACAAAGTATTGCCACGTTTAACCACATGAATGTTAAATACTTCAGCAGGTGAAAAAAATGACAAACATTAATATAAGAAATGGGGGGAAAAAAAAGAAAGGGGGAAATCTTGTAGCATAGATGACCAAGTAAAGTAATATCATTAATATATGAAACTTATATAATCCACTCAGGAAACTATGACTATCCTAGTAGAAAAATGAGCAAACACATGAACAGGCAATTCCCAAAGGAAATACAATTGTCAATTATATGAAAAAAATGAATATGAAATGCATATTAAAGCAAAAATGAAATGCCTTTTTTCCCCAGATTCCCCATATAAGTGAGATCATGCAGTATTTGTCTTTGTCTGACTTATCCCACTTAGTATGATGCCCAAAATGCCATTTTTAACTCCTCAAATTGGCAAATACTGGTACCAAAAAGTGTAGTAATGCTCTGGCCTAGAGAGTCAGGGAAACAAGCAAAGTCCTCCACTGTTAGTAGAATGTATTTGGTGCAATTTTTCTGAAAGGCATTTGGAAGTATATACCAAAAATTTGAAAATATTTCTACCCTTCAGAAGCAATTCTGCTTCTAGGAATTTATCTTTCACAGTTATGTAAAAAGATGTTCTTTCCAGTATTATTGGTAATATCAACAAACTGGAAACAACTTGAACGCCCAACAACAGTGATTTGGTTCAATAAATTATGGAAGTCATATAATGCTATATTTTCAAAAGCCTTTACAAAGCATGCTTCAGTAAAAGGATTCCACACTTGGGTTCCAGGCAGTAATAGAAGTGATTGAAGTAGTCTGGATATAAAGTGAAGACATGGAGAAAAGAAGAACTATTTCATTTTCCTTAGTTCTATCACTTTTTTTTTAAGAGTGTTAAGTGAAATTATAAACAGCAACTGACAATCTCAGTTGGAGCACAATAGGGAGCAGTGGGGACTGCAGTAAAGTAGAAAGCACAGCCCTATCTCGGATTGCAGTAAAGTAGAAAGCACAGCCCTATCTCACAGGATCAGCTGAGCTCCATGTGGTTGAACACCCTGTGAGCCAATCAGATCTATTTATTGGCTACCAATTTACAACCTTTACTTTCAAATTTTTTGGCAAGAAAATGTTTATAATTGTTAAGTGAAAATAAATAGGTTCCACAGGAGTAACTGTCTCATAGTGAATGTAGTATATCATACTATGATACTGAATTGGATAATACTTGTGTGTATTTGTATGTGTGTATATGTGTACATCTTAATATATGCACAGAAAAAAGCCTAGAAAGAGATAAGCCAAAATGTGACTTTATGTAGGCCTTTGTGATCACAAGCTGTTTTAATTTTTTCTTTAATATCTTTGCATTTTTAACATTTTCCATAACAAATGCATACACATTACTTTTAAAAACAACCAAACCCACCAACAAAAGTTTATTTTGAAAACACCTAGGCTCAGTTTGGACGTTCAGGAAGGATTTTCCTGAAAAAGCACAGATGGAGTCCTCTCTAGCAGTTGTACTGTCAGCTCTTCACCTGAAGCTGGGTCTGGTAAGCTTGGTTGTTGTTGTTGTTATTATTCTATTGTCTTTGAAATGCTCACTGGCTTTTGGCAACCTTGTGCTCATCACCATTGCCAAGAAGTTTATGGAAGTGTGAGCCAGTGAGAGTTTACCCATGCTAAGTTTTGAAAAAGTTCTATTTCTTCATAGTTAGAGATGTACACTTTAATAAAGATAACCATACAAACGTATACTATCAACTCCAGACCTGGCAGTGCTATTAGTTTAAACAGCATGAATCCCTGTGCTATACTTCAGTTGTTCAAACGTCCTTATGAAAACAGTTACGAAAAAGTTGCCATTCATACAGGTACGTGGGCAGTCTTTTTTTTGTTGTTCTTTACATCGGCAGTCTTAAACATGAATAAGTTGGCTGTTTTCCCCTGAGCTGGAGAACAGCGGCCGATTCACACTTTGGAAGTCAGGCCAGCAAATCTAGAGAAGGCAAATACAGAGTTGCGAACCTGTGAGTGCTTTTATTCCCTTCACAGACTTCCAGAGCAAAATGGATCGCTTTGCAATTGTGAAGGGGAAAAAAGAAAAGAAGGAAAGAATGTGTTGGCCTTGTCTGCCTGCGGTTTGAGTAGAGGGGATTTTTTTTTTCTTTTTTTGGACGAAGAGTGGGATCTTAATGGGCGCTCCTAGTCGGCCGAGGCAGCCTCTGAAAGCTCCTCTTTGTCAGAGGAGTCCAAGAGAGAAGGATCCATTGTTTCCCAGTCTGAAGTTATCACTCTTCCCTTTATCCTTTCTTTTGGACCTTTTAGTGTTTGCTTTATCAGAATATTTTAATCCCTACTGCGGTGACTGGTGTAATTTATCTCATTAAGCCTCTCCTATTTTCTTCTGTTTACATGACCAATATCATTATGTTTTATGGGGCTTATACCAACAAGCCACTCCTTTGTCCCATTGTTTCAGCTCTAGGCCAAAAATCAACAAACGGAGTTTTATCTTTCCAATCTTGGACCTCACCTACTTGTCATTCAGTTTGTACAGGTTGCGTGAAGAGCGTGTTCCTTTGAAAACAAAGCAAGGATTCATTTTTATGACCTAAAACCAAACAATTACCTTTCTCAAAAGGTCCTGGTCATCTCTTATAGACTGGCAGAGACTCGCCTTATGAGGTGGAAAAAAAGCAGATACTTTCCTTGTGGGTTGAAAGCCCAAAGTCCCCTAGCAATAACGCCCTGCTTCCTAACTAGTGTATCTTCCATAGTGTATGGAATATCCTAGAAGCAGAGAACCTGAGCACTGGAAGGCACCTGGTGAGGTTATCTCATCCAAACCCCTGCCCTTCAGCAAGACCACACCCAGGCCAGACTGAGGCAGACCAGAGGAGAATCAGTCGCTTTTAAAGGTATATGAAGGAGAGCCTTCACTCAACCAGTCACAAATATCATGTCAGAAAATTCCTTCTCTAAAAAAACAGCCCAATAAAAGCTTTGTCATTTCCTCAGTCACTCTTTTTCTTTTCCAGATCGAAAATAACAGGGTACCATCCTCAGGGAATCAACAACCGTTTAATAAGCAGTAACTTCCTACAAGGCAGTGGTTCTCAGATGTTAGTGCACATCAGAACTGCCTGGAGGCTTATTAAAAACACACATTGCTGGACCCCACCCCCTAGAGTTTCTGATTCCTGAGATGGAGCAAAGCTGGAGAATTTGCATTTCTAGCAAGTTCCCAGGTGATGCTGATGCTGTCAGACCAGGGATCCCACTTTGAGAACTGCTGATCCTAGGAACTCGAAAGGAGAAATATGAGGATAATTAAGAGGCAGAAACAAGTGGAGTAACAGCAAGTTAAACAAGTTAACCTCTACATAGAAAATGGTAAATGCCTATCAGATAAGTTCTTTGCTGTCAGACAGAGGCCAGTGGGGGAAGGCTGACCACAAGCGGTGATTTAGGATGTTAGCCATTAACACAGGGACCTGTGGGAGCACAGCTGAGGAGCGCGGTGTTCTGGGTAGGTGGGGAAGAGGCCAGGAAGGCTACCTGCAGAACTGGAGGCCTGAGGAGTAATTGCTGGGTTGACTTTTAAAGAAGGGAAAGTATCCAGGCAAAGGTCAGGGCTAGGCATGTGCTCTTCCAGTGGAAGGAACTGTATGGAATTAAAGAGGAGTCGTGGAGTTTTTACGGAAGAGCAAGTCATCCAATTTTCTCAGAGGGGAGAGTGGCAAACGAGGTTGTGATGACAGAACTGCAGAGGTAGGCAGGGGCTAGATCACGAAGGAACGTCAGAGCTGGTTTAAGGAGTCTGGCAATATTCTAAAGGCCATTATTTGGCATGTAATATAAAGAACAATTTAATAAGACTCCATGAACATCAGAGATGAAAAGAGAATACACAGCTATCCCCAATCCTTGTACTTCCTTCTCTGTAACTAGGACATCTCTACCGGGTTTACTCTGGTTTGCAGCTGATGTCGAGGCCTTGCTAAGTTTCTAGCCTAAGTGTGGACAAAATTCCCTTTCCTTTTAGTTTAGTTGAGAGCTTTTGGAGTTTCATAAAGGGAAATTTGTAAAGACACTAGGCAAACATATATGAAGCCAAAGTGAATAGAGAGAATACAGAAGTTGGGTCTAGAGATAAACAGATGCTTCTAGCTCCAGCTTTCACTAGCTATACAGCCTTGAGCATGTTACTTAACTTCCTGTGCCATAGTTTCTGTATTTAAGTAGAGACCTACTTCCCTAACAAGATCCATAAGATCTTATGTGTTCTGGCCCCTACCTGCCTTTTCAGCCTCATCTTATGTCCACTGATCTTACTCTTCTATTTATTTATTTTTGGCTACATTGGGTTTTTGGTGGTGCACGCAGGCTTTCTCTAGTTGCAGCGAGCAGGGGCTACTCTTTGTTGCGGTGTGCAGACCTCTCATTGCAGTGGCTTCTCTTGTTGTGGAGCACGGGCTGTAGGCGCACGGGCTCAGTAGTTGTGGCGCAGGGGCTTAGCTGCTCCGTGGCGTGTGGGATCTTCCCAGACCAGGGATCGAACCCTTGTCCCCTGCATTGGCAGGTGGATTCTTAACTACTGCACCACCAGGGAAATTCCTGATCTTACGCTTTCTGCTCCATCTGCATAAATCTTCCTCAAGCTCGTGTTTGTCATGCTCCCTTCTACCACAGGGCCTTTGCACATACTGTGTCCTCTGTCTGCAATAGTCTTGCCTCCCTCTTCAGTAATTACTAGATTTAGATATAAGGCCCACCCCCTCTAGGAAATCTTTGATCTCTCTGAATAGGTAAAATCCCTCCATAGGCTTTTTTACTATGAGGAACTTATATGATAGCACTTAATATTGTTATTTGTGTAACTGTTTGCTTGATGTTTCTCTTCTCCTAAACCAGGGGTCAGCAAACTATCTCCATCTTTGGCCTGCAGCCTGTTTTTGTAAATAAAGTTTTATTGAAAAGCAGCCATGCCCACTTATTTCGATATGATCTGTGGCCACTTTTGTACTACAGTGGCAGAGCTGAGTAGTTAGAGCAGACTTTATGGCTTGAAAAGCCTAAATATTACTCTGGCCCTTTACAGAAAAGAAGCTGCCAGTTCCTGTACTTGACTATAGTCTCCATGAGAGCACGTACAAAGTCTATTTTTGCTTACTCACATATCTTCAGCATCTAGCCCAGTGTCTGCTACATGGAAGATGCACAATGAATAAATAAATGAATAAACAAACGAACAATAAATGCAAGGAGATTTCTTTAAATGTCTCTTTTACTAGAGTGTTGAAAGGGTTAAATAAGATAATATACGTTAAGAACCCAGCAGTATAGTACCTGAAACATAGCAGATGGTTAATAAATGTTGGTAGTTATTACTATTCTCAATCTTTCCTTAGTGCATTTTAGTCTTATCTCTGGGTCTGGACCTAAGCTGTCCCCTTGGCCCTGGGCTGAGTTGCATTCCTGTCCTTCACCTATCCTACATTCTCTTGCCCTCTGGCCTTTGCATATCTATTTCTGACTCTAGGATTCTTTTCTTGGTCTCAGATTCTTAGGAATGTCTTCTCCACTCTTCCTAGAGATTTCCTTCTAGGATGTTCAGTCTATTTGAAGCATATTATTCTCAAACCTTGTCGTAGCCTTAGGGTGACCCTCCTTTAACCTATCCCAGGGGCTTGGCTCCACGAGGGTCATCTAAGTGATGGCGGCTTCGTCTTATTTTATGGCCACCTCTTTCAGGGACAGCAGACGATTTCTTCTCTTCTGGTTCGGCAGGAGAAGCTGTAGGATTGGAGGAGAGCTCCTAATAAGAGAGCAATGAACAGAGGCTCGGGAACTGAACCTGTGTAGCTTTAAGGCAGAAGGGATCGAAGCGCAGCCCAGAGGCTGTTCAGCCTGGACACAGGCCCAGCTGGCGCAGAACCTAAAAGGAGGGGGTTTAGTAAAACCAGGGGTCAGCTAACTGTAACCTACAGGCCAAATCCAGGCTGTCTCCCATTTTTCTGTCCCTTTCATGCTAAGAATGTTTTTTGCCTTTTTAAATGGTTGGGGGGAAAAAAATCAAAAGAAGAAGAATATTTTGTGATACATAAAAACTATATGAAAGGGCTTCCCTGGTGGCGCAGTGGATGGGAGTCCGCCTGCCGATGCAGGGGACGCAGGTTCGTGCCCCGCTCCGGGAAGATCCCACATGCCGCGGAGCGGCTGGGCCCGTGAGCCATGGCCGCTGAGCCTGCGCGTCCGGAGCCTGTGCTCCGCAACGGGAGAGGCCACAGCAGTGAGAGGCCCGCGTACCACAAAAAAAAAAAAAAAAAAAAAAGCTGTATGATACTCAAATTTCAGTGTCCATAATAAAGTCTTACTGGAACACAGCTGTGCTCATTCATTTACATCTGTGGCTGCTTTCACGTCACAACAGCAGAGTAGTTGGCATCAGAGACCATAAAGCTGAAGATGTTTACTGATAGGCCCTTTAGAGAAAATGTTTGCCAACCTCTGAGTTATACGAGTAGCCTGAGCTGTGGACAGTGACTTTGACCTGAGCTCGTGAGAGCCTCTTTTGAGCTCAGTGTTGCATGGCCTCTACAAACCCCACCAGATCCCAGCCCAGGGTGCAGCCCAGGGTGAGGTAGGGAGAGAATGGGTTAATTAGGTGGGTTAATGAGAGGAATCATTCTTGAAGGAGGAGGGAAGGGATGAGATGAGAGAACACAACAGTCTGGTTCAAATGCTGGTTTCGCCACTTAGAGCAGTGGGAGCTTGAGCCAGTGTCTTACCTTCTCTAAGCAGCAGTTCCCATATTTTAAAATGTGAATAATTATCCTCTCAAACATACAGTGACATGGTGAACACCAAATGAGCTAATGCGTGCAAACAAAGCCTGGGGTGTGGTAGGCACTCAATAAATATTCACTACTATTACTATGTGCGGATGGAGTACACCCGTGGAAGAGTTGGCTTTGGGGAGGAAAAAGCCATCTCAGTGCATCCCGTGGAACAGTGTAAAAAAGTAGACATTGGAGACACACAAACCTGGGTTCGATTCTGCCTCCGCTGGTGTATGCATCACTGTTGTATGACCCTAAGAAAGTTGATTAACTTCTCTGAGCCTCAGTACCCCGCCCCCGGCTACCCCTCCTTTATGTAACTCAGATGTCAAGTGGGACTTTCCTACTCTTTGATTTAGGAAACATTTCCTTATGGAACCACCTGCCACTATCTCAAGTAAAACACATGGGGCTCCTGTTTCACCCTGTGCCAGCAAGGCCATTCAGAAAATTCTCTTTCAACAAGCATTTCACGAATTGAGTAAATTTACTGGAGATTTGAAGAGCTATACTTCTGAGCGTGGGATCATATGGTGCCCCACACAGTCTTTTTCTAAACCTCCTCCCCTCCTCTTGCTTCTACCTCCCTTCTTTCTGAGTGCAGAGCCCACAGTACACACCCCCCTTTCTCCACCCATTTCCCTATACACCCCGTTGTAGCCAAAAGAGGCTGGTCAAGACATTTCCCCACAAAGATGGTTCTGTCCCCAAGAGGAATCCTCCTACCAGCTGCTAAAAGGATAAATTTCCTCTATCCCCTAACAAGCAAAACAGGGATAATTATGACTACCTCACAAAGTGTTTGGGGGAATTAAATGAGGTAATGTGTCTGCCAGCTCCTGGCATGAAAAAGGCATCCCCTCCCCTCTTGATTCTTACTTTGAGATTTGAAGGAACAAAGAGAGAAGCTGGGAGATATTTTGACATAGGGGCGAGGGTTGATAAAGCAGCCAGGAAGGTCATCTCCTTGACCATCACCCTCCAGTGAAGTAGAAGAGATTATTTGCCAGGAGAAACTGGGAGAGGTGGAGGGACTTGGGGCGGAAGCCAGACAAGTCTGGTTTGTCTTGGAGTCCATCCAAAAGGGTTTAGTTACTAAAACAGCAGTTCCTCTACATAAATCCTTCAGGTTCTTGAAAAATATTATTAACTCACTCCTGCATCATAAATAATCCTAATTTTATTAATTTTGCCTCTCAGGCTGAGGCATAGCTCCTGCACAGCCCCCTCTCCTGAGCATGCAGCTGAAGGGGCAAGGTCCCCAGGCAGAGGGCAGTACCTGCGCCCTGGGCTGAATGGTGTTACGTGGGCTGCAATTTAAACTGTCATTCCCTGATGTTTTCCAAGCCCTTTCAGAGTGGGCTCTTCTTAATAATCTTTCCTTAGGTGTAGGACTCAGAATGGGTGGTTTATTGGCAAGGTTCTGCGTGCAGAGGCATGGGAATTCTGTTACTTGTCTACTTGGCCTTGTTTGATGTCCTGTTTGCATTAGTATTCTTTTTCTTTCTTTCTTTTTTTTTTTTAACCGCAGAAGTTTTTGGTTTTTTTTACTCCTTCCGAAAGAGCTGATAGATGGCTCTCTTCCATTTTGCTTTGGGCCAAGGATGTTTCTACCCAATGTTGTGAAAACAAATGGTCCTGATTAGTCAATGCCAAGTTGTATCCTCTACCCTAAGAGGCCCTTGCTCTCCTCTCTAACTGCCTCCACCCACCTCCCTCCCTCCATCCTTCCCTCCCTCCCTCTCTCTCTCTCTCTCTTTTTTTTCTTTTTTAACTGAGATTTCTCATAGTTTTCTTTCCAAAGCAAAGCTAAGTGGAAGGGTTAGCAACACCTATCTCTTTATATGGTGGTGTTTGGGGCTTAAGAAAAAATAAAAACAACCTAGGAGTTTAGGAAACAAGTGTTCAGTTCCTGTTAGTCCACTGTGTGTCTTCTGAAAGAGGCTTTATTAAATGTTTTGGTTTTATGACTTACTGTTTTCCCCAAATGTAAAAATAATTTGTGTTTGTGTGTAAAACATGGAGACACCAAAAAATATAAAGAAATGTAAATAAAAACCATGTACTGAGTTCTTCACCTGTCGGAAACCCCACTGTTAACATCTTTTTTTTTTTTTTTAATTTATTTTTGGCTGCGTTGGGTCTTCATTGCTGCACACGGGCTTTCTTTAGTTGTGGTGAGCGGGGGTTACTCTTTGTTGTGGTGCATGGGCTTCTCACTGCAGTGGCTTCTCTTGTTGTAGGGCACGGGCTCTAGGCACGCAGGCTTCAGTAGTTGTGGCACTCGGGCTCAGTAGTTGTGGCACGTGGGTTCTAGAGCACAGGCTCAGTAGTTGCGGCGCATGGGTTTAGTTGCTCCGCGGCATGTGGGATCCTCCCAGACCAGGGCTCGAACCTGTGTCCCCTGCATTGGCACACGGATTCCTAACCACTGCGCCACCAGGGAAGCCCTGTTAACATCTTGATGCATTTCCCTAGACTTTTTTCTCTGCAAATGGGCGTACATAGTTACCAAATGAGATCCTATTGTGCACACAGTTTTTTGGTTTTTTATTTTACTTTATTTTATTTTATTTTTTAACACCTTCATTGGAGTATAATTGCTTTACAATGGTGTGTTAGTTTCTGCTGTATAACAAAGTGAATCAGCTATACATATACATACATCCCCATATCTCCTCCCTCTTGCGTCTCCC
>NW_020837951.1:38627978-38654408 GCF_003676395.1 Aethalodelphis obliquidens | reverse complement strand
TCTGGCCTTACATTTAGGTCTTTAATCCATTTTGAGTTTATTTTTGTGTATGGTGTTAGGGAGTGTTCTAATTTCATTCTTTTACATGTAGCTATCCAGTTTTCCCAGCACCACTTATTGAAGAGGCTGTCTTTTCTCCATTGTATATTCTTGCCTCCTTTATCAAAGATAAGGTGACCATATGTGCGTGGGTTCATCTCTGGGCTTTCTCTCCTGTTCCGTTGATCTATATTTCTGTTTTTGTGCCAGTACCATACTGTCTTGATTACTGTAGCTTTGTAGTGTTGTCTGAAGTCAGGGAGCCTGATTTCTCCAGGTTCGTTTTTCTTTCTCAAGATTGCTTTGGCTATTCAGGGTCTTTTGTGTTTCCATACAAATTGGTGCACACAGTTTTGAAGCCTGCTTTTCTGCTTAACATTTATTTCATGAGCATTTCCTCATCATAAAAATTCATCAAAAGCACTCCTCTTAATGGCTATGTAGTACTTGTAGTATTTGCTGTCCCTAACCTAATCGTTCTCAGATTGTTCCACATGTAGCCTGTGTCCAGTTTTCCACCATATAAATAATGCTGCAGTGAGCTTGTTTGTACTTTGTCCTTGTGTATCTAAAAATTCCCATGGAAAGTATTCCTAGAAGTAGGATTACTGGAAAAATAGAATCCTGGAACTTCACATTAGTCTTTACTGACTTCAGTCAGTCCAAGGTGTTTCCCGTTGGATCACATAACAAAGTTTCTAGTAACTAAAATAGCAAAAGGACTAGCTGATGTTTGCATATGGCTGTTTTCATGGTATGCAGCTTGGAGACAATATAATATAATGATGTTGTGTCATAATTATGATTTGGAGATATTCCAAGGTGATAATAGTAATAGCTAACATTTACTGGGTGGTTAATACGTGCTAGGCTCTGTTTCGAGTGTTTTACAGGTACTAACTCATTTAATCTCACCACAAGTCTAAGAAGTAATTAGTATTATTATCCCCATTTTATAGATGGGAAAGCTGAGGCAACAGAGGGGTCAAACTACAAGGTAAGTGGCTAAGCCAAGATTGAAACCCAAGCATTTTGGCTTGGAATCCATGCCCTTAAAGCACTTGATGACCCTGCCTGGGAGTAACCAGGTGGATAAGATTCTTCACCCCCGACATGCCACGGCTGCAGTGCAGCGGGAAGGGGGATGGAGAATCCACTGCTCATTGCCGAGTTGCAGCCCTCCTTCCCCCAGCTCTCATTGCCCCCTTCCCTAGCTGTGCACCCGCCTGGGTAAGGACAGGAGAGAAACCAAGCTGCAAAAAGCACCCAGTTCTGTATCTGAAGGGGAAGAGGAACATATATCAAGGTGGTCTCAGGAAACTGCTTATTCAGGAAGGGAGGGAAGAAATAAATGAAAAAACACTGCTTCAGGGTCTTGGTTTTTTTGTTTTGTTTTCATTTTTGGTTTTGACAATCATTAGAGCATTAGACTTGCCTAATTAGAAGCAATGTTTCCCTTACGTTTTTCACCAATTTCATTTCAGTGGGTTCCTGGCTCATCTGTTGATGCAGTGCCAGAAGTGAGCTGCAGAACAGGAGTTACTGGAGATGACAGTGACCGTGAGTCCTGAAGGAGGTAACTAATCATTTTTGGTCCTGTCCACTGCTGAGCGCCTTGGTTACAAATGACCTCTAGACAACTGTTCAACGTGGATGGTTCTAAAGGCACCTTGTTGGAGAGAGCGCTGCACGGGACTGGAGTTCTGATTAATGGCCATTTTCTTTTGTCCCACCTCCTTGTGTTTCCTTAAAATAATACTGGTGTTACAAAAGACTACACAGGGTGTTTCTGTTTAGGTAAAGTCGACTGGTGCCGGGGTGAAACAAAACATAACACAACCACTGCAGCAAAACACAAACACAGAGCAAATCCATCCTGCTTCACCTCCCCCTGGCCAGGTTCCACTTAAGGAAACCCAGCCAGAGGAGTTCCCTCGGTTCGCACTGGCTCAGGACAGAAATGTATAAAACTTTGAACAGCAGTGACCCAGGGAAGAAATGAATCACAGAACCTTTCAGGGATGTGGCCAGCCTAGAACTCCTCCCACGGGTGTAGGTCTCTGCAGTGGGGGACTTGGAACAGCCAGAAATATACCTTCAGTGTTTGCTCTGCCTGGATCGGGCACATAGAGGCATTCAACCAATGTACGCTTAATTGCAGTGGGTTCTGCTGGAGTGAATGGAATAGTAAAAGGCAGAAGTAGACATGCTTTTTCCTTTTATTTTGAAATAGTCTAAGAGCACTAATAATAATAGTAGTAATAATAATAGTAACACTGTTTCCTGTGGGCCAGGCCCTGTTCCAAGCAGTCTCTCCTTCCCTCAGGGGCAACCTCTATCCTTATCTATAATACCATGGGTTAGTTGGCAAAGGGAGATGTTTAATAGGGGGGAAATTATCAATGTTCACCAAGAGTCCTCAGTTTCCCTGACTGCCTCTGTGATCTCTAATCGGCCCAGTTGCTCAGAGGCCCTAACTGCTAAAAGGTAGTAAAGTAAGGAGTCAAGTTCACATTACAAATTGGGCCTCAAAAAATAAAAATGAAATAAAAAAGGTTCATTATTGAGTTCAGCCTCCTTGAGGTCACATCAGCCTGATCCACTTCTTTGTTGTAGAGATCCAGAAGCACCCTTTCAGATCGTGAGGATGGGATGGGAGTGGGGAGGAGGCTGTATCCACCTACCTAAGCAGGTCTGTAAACAAACGACAAGCAAATTAAAGGGGAGTCCATGGTAGAGTTTTATGTACAGCTAAAAACATCCAAAATGCCTTCTAAAACTCAAGAATTATATAAGGTCTACTGTTATGCGTAGAAGCCTCTGAGCCCCCCTTCTAAGAATTCTCCCAGGAGGTTGGGGGTTGGGAGTAGCAGCCATGTTGGTAACATGTGGTCCTTCCCCTTGTTGACTGAGGGGGCTGGAAGCAGACACCGGACTCAAGGCCAGCCAATTAGATCCTCTCTCCCAGGAATTTATCACTGCAATGAAAGGATGCTAGTTAGCGTGGGCTGGTCTCTTAAACCAAGGACATACAACTCAAGAGCTGTGGTACTGCCCCATAGGCAGCAGAAGCACAGAACACCTGACTGCAGGGAGAAGGAAGCAGATGTGCAGGGAGGCAGATGAGGGCCTGGAAGTAAGAGACTGGAGAAGAGGACAGGAGGAGAAAAAGAGACAGCACTGGAGCAAAGTAGCTGATTGGCCTCTGCTGGTTTTCTAATTTAGTTCCTATTCAAACCATTGTGAGACCCAGCTGCGCCTCTTCTTCTGGGGCACCATTGGCTACTCTTGAACCTTTATACTATAACCTCTACTGTTTTGATAATGCTAACTTGAGGGGCTTCTGTTACTTGCTGTTCCGGCTACAATGGCTGTGTAACAAAAACCACCCCAAAATTGAGTGGCTTAAAATAAGAACACTTATTTTGCTTAAAAATCTGCACTCTGAGCAAGGCTTAGCATGGACAGCTTGTTTCCACTACAACTTGGTTTCAGCTGGGGTAGTTTGAAGGCCAGGAGCTGAAATTGTCTAAACCCTTATGTATGCCTGGCCTGGGAAGACTCAAGCAGCTGGGGATTGGAAGAGCTGGAGCTATGTGGAAACCTCTCTGTCCATCTATGGTTTCTTTATCATGGTGGCTTCAAGGTAGATGGATTTTCCCCTGGAGGCTCAGGGCTCCAAAGGTACAGTTCTCAGGGAGAGAGGGCCAGGTGGAAGCCATATCACCTTTTATGACCTAGCGTCCAAAGTCACGCGGTGTTATTTCCACTTCATCCTATTTGTGGAGGAAGTTACAGAGATCCACCCAGCCTCAAAGGGCCACTGCCTCTCAATGAAGGAATGTTACCATCACGTTGTGAGAAGAACATGCGATGTACATTAATGCGGACATCTTTAGAAAATAGAATCAGTCATACTTGTAAAAGAACCTTGATTAACATATAGAATAATCCCCAAAGCTCAAAAAGGTATCAGAGTTCCCATAAGATTATCAGTGTTGTGATGGAAAATATGCTGGTTTCTGCATACAGTGAGAATTCTTTCTTTTTCTTCTGAATTAGTGAACATCGAATTTATCCATAGGTGGTCTCACTGGGTTCTGCCCAGGAAACAGTATTTTAAAGTTGACTTGTCTCCCTGATTCTGGAACCATCTTATCCTTAATTTTGCCATATAATTAGATGTGGATTAAGTAAAAATCCCTTGTTGTTTGTAGCAGAAAGTTTCTCGGCATCTTATTTTCAAATGTCATTTGCACGTATATCCTTTCTTGCTCGGTGAATGAGCCTTTTTCTCCAACTGGACTCTGCTCATACTTTTAATAAATAATCAGGTTTTCAGGGTCCAAAATACTCGAGAGCTGTAAAGTAGGCACTGCTGGAAGATGTGTTAACTCCTTCGGGCCTCCAAGGTGCTGTTTCAAATGTTACTGCTTCATATCCCATAATAGAAGCTTGAACCTTATTGATGGCCTTTCTTTGTGTGTGTAGAGGGTGAAGGCTAGGAAAGGAAGAGTTGGTGAGCTGGAACGGGGAGCTGAATTAACTCTTTCAGCAAGGCTTCAAAGAAAAGATTTTAGTCTTTTATAAACTCTAAAAGATACTGAAGTTTCCAGAATAGATCAGTACCTAAGATAGTGTTATTAGATGCAGTAATTACTGGAATGATAAAATCCTTGTTGATGCTAGCTGAAAATAGGTATGTTCTATACTTACTTTATAACAGCATTTCCAGTACTGTCCTAGAATGAAGTTAACTATAAAAATATGCACATCCTGATTACATATAGAAAACTTCAAATTGTCATCTTTTTTATTATTAATAAAGTTTACTCAGGTGTGTACACAATTCTTCAATTTATGGGTTCAGCCTGTTGTTTGATATGTGGAATAGAAAGGTAACACCATTGATGGCAAGTTTTCAAAATTCTACCTATAATAAGTGAATATGCATGAATATAGGGCTAGCCTGAATAATAGGTATATTTTGGATTTTGTACAACTAGTGGTCTGGTAAATATTTAACAACCAGCTTAACCAAGGCTGGGAGTAGGAGGGTCTTGACTTACAGCATTTCCCGATTTCTGTGATGTAAATATTTCCACCATAGCTGATTTCATGCTACCAACATGGCATCACTGAATGCAGAATTGGGAGGAGACACGTTCAGTGGGCTCTTCTGAGCTGTATGAGCCAGTCCTGCACACCACTGGTTACAATTATGGGAAAGCCAGTTGGATGACTCCTGGATAAACCTTGTTATAATACTACGGGGATAATAAGAACTTACTGTATAGCACAGGGAACTCTACTCAATAGTCTGTAATGACATATATGGGAAAAGAATCTAAAAAGTGGATATATGTCTGTGTATAACTGATTCACTTTGCTGTACAGCAGAAACTAACACAACATTGTAAATCAACTATACTCCAATAAAAATTAATTTTTAAAAATACTAGGGGGAGGGGCTTCCCTGGTGGCGCAGTGGTTAAGTATCCACCTGCCAATGCAGGGGACACGGGTTCGAGCCCAGGTCCAAGAAGATCCCACATGCTGTGGAGCAACTAAGCCTGTGCGCCACAACTACTGAGCCTGTGCTCTAGAGCCTGTGCGCCACAACTACTGAGCCTGCGCTTTAGAGCCCGCGTGCCCCAACTACTGAAGCCCGTGTGCCTAGAGCCCATGCTCCTCAACAAGAGAAGCCACTGCTATGAGAAGCCCATGCATCACAACGAAGAGTAGCCCCCACTCGCCACAACTAGAGAAAGCCTACGCGTAGCAATGAAGACCCAACACAGTCAAAAATAAAATAAATAAATAAATTTTTAAAAAACTAGGGGGAAAAAAAGACAAATTTTAGGTGGCAAGATCTGCAGCAGAGACATTTAATGCCCATTGACTCTCCATCTACTCCCCCACATTTCTCACTGACCAGTGGACTGGGAACAGAGATGGAAGCATTTAAAAGTTGGTATGCAACCAGCAGCCCTCTCTTCCCTTGCCACTGCACCACTCCAATAAAGGAGGTCACATGTTACCAGTGGTGCAGATACAAGATGGGAGGACCTGTATCAACATGGTTCCATGAACGTCTGTGTGGAGCTCAACCCCCTTACACCAACACTGGATGTGTACCATGCTTCGGTGAGCGACTGATGCCCAGCAAGCCATCCCATACAGAATGGCTTAAGAGAACACTTTATTGTTTTATCTCCCATTTCTGTGTGTTGGTTAGGCTCCACTGGGCATTTCTTCTGCTTTTCTCACTTAGGGTCTCATGTGGTTGTAGTCAAAATGGTGGCTGGGGCTGGAGACCTTGGAAAGCTTGACTGAGGATGGCCTCTTTGCTGAGGTCTGGCACCTAAGTGCTCCTCCACGTGGAGTCTCATTCTCCAGCCATCTGCGTGTGGCCTCTCTTTGGCAGTGGGATGGTCAGACTTCTTGTGTCATGAGTAACTTCAAATGCAGAGGCTGTCAAGATTTCCTAAGGCTTCTGCTCCATTTTCTTGGTTAAAGTGAGTCATGGGATCAGCGCAGAGACAGACTGGGAGGTGACTAGACAAGGGTGTGACTACCAGGAGGTAAGAGTCATGGGAGCCCGCTTTGGAGACTAGCTACCACATACCACAAGTAAGGATTAAGCCTTTGTTATGTTAAGCCACTTAGATTTCAGGGTTAATTTGTTCCCTTGGCAAAACCTAATCTGACTGGTCCAGAAATTGGTACTGTATTAGTGAAGATAAGGTAGACGGTGCTGCAAAAATAAACCCCTAAATCTTAGCAGCTTAACACATGGGCCTCTGGGCGTCTTCTGGCTCTCTAGGACTGTTGCTTTCCAATGATGACTCAGGGGTCTTGGTTACCAAAGTGATGACTCGGGCCACTTGCATTTTGTTGGTGCACCATCTGGAACATGTGGCTTCCAGCTCACCTGGGCAGGAGGAAAGAGGACAAGGGGAACTCATGGCTCTTAAGTACCTATTGGCCAGAACTAGTCATATGCCTCTTGCCCCAACTATAAAGAGGCTGGAAAATTTGGGGGAGCACATGGATATTTGGTGATTAATAAATATCTCTGTCATAAAGTTATATGGAGCTCTTTGCCTCTTTCATTTTTCCTCCCTTCTCACCTCACCCTCTATAAAAAATTTAAGAAAAAGAGAGAGTTGGGGGCAGGAGAGGGAGATAGGAAGGAAGGAGGAAACAGCAAGGGAGGGAGGGAAAGAAGGAAGCAGGGAGGGAGGGGTGGAAGGAAGGAAAAATACCAGAAGGAATTTACAGGATGCAAATACAACCATTAAACTATTAACAAAACTATTAACAATTACTACTAAACAAAATCTATTAAAAAATAACTAATAGCAAAGGCTTTCACTGTGTTTTTAGCCGTTTTTTTTTTCCTTTTAATCAGCAATGATAAGGAAACTAAACCAGATTAAGTGCTATCTTATTGGAGATACAAAGGCAAACAAGGGGAAAGAAGTGATTGAAGAGCACTTCAGAAAGCTCAGTACATTCAAATCAGCAGGGCCTGATTACTCACATCCAACGGCACTTGAGGAATTGGCAACTGTAATTGCAGGACCACCAGCCTTTATTTTAGAAAAGGAAGGTTGGACAGGAGAAGGTCCTGACAAGTAGAATCTGCAGATGGAGTGTCTTTGGTTGTTTTTTTTTTTTTTAACAGAGAAAAGCACAACTGTAGTAATTATAGACTATTCAACTTATCTTGGATACCTGGGAAGATACAAGAACAAATCATCAAACAATCAATTTGCAACCATCTAAAAGAGCACAAGGTACTGGGTAGTAATCAACATGATTTTGTGAAGTACAAATTATGCCAGACCAATTGAATTTTACCAAGAGAGGATGATGAGCCTGATGGAAGAGGAGAAAGCAGTACCTACAGTTGGACTTCAGTAAGGTTTTTTCGTTTTCTTTTCTTTTTTTATTCCATCCCCTGACGTTTTCAGCATCAACTCTCCAAGAGGATGCTACCTAGATCAACAATTGGGTGGGCACGACTCTGGATGAGGCACTCAGAGTGATAAAAACAAGCATTCTGCTCCAGGTTTATTAGTAATAGTTATTGTTATTTTAATCAGTTGATGTGGACAAAGAAGATGACAGTGGTAAAGAAGATGCTGAGATACAAATAACATTCTCTACTACAGAGGGGACGTATGAGAGAAAAAAGGAGATATAAAAACCAATCTAAGAAATCCAGCAGCTAAATAATATGGGATCCAGGAAAGGAGAACAGAGAAAATGGCAAAAGGGAAATTACTAGAGAAATTATATAAGCAAATTTCCCAGGAAAGGACATACATGTTTACATTAAAAGAGCCCACTGAGGGCTTCCCTGGTGGCGCAGTGGTTGAGAGTCTGCCTGCCGATGCAGGGAACACGGGTTCGTGCCCCGGTTTGGGAAGATCCCACATGCCGCAGAGTGGCTAGTCCCGTGAGCCATGGCCGCTGAGCCTGCACGTCCGGAGCCTGTGCTCCGCAATGGGAGAGGCCACAACAGTGAGAGACCCACATACTGGAAAAAAAAAAAAAAAAGAGCCCACTGAGGGCCAAGTACAGTAGATGGGGAAAATAAGCCACTTGGATACAGCATTGTAAAAATTTAGAACTCTAAGAATAAATAAAATTTCTAAAAGTTTCCAGAGGGAAAAATTAGGCCACCTACAGAGAAATGAAAATTGAGCAGCCAAGTTCTCATTAGCATCTCTGGCTGCTAGAAGATAATAGAGTGGTCCTTTCAATTCTGGGGGAAATTGAATTTAAAAATAATTTCTATATTCAGCCAACCTATCATTCAAAGAGTAGAATATAGGCATTTCACATAAACCAGCACTTGGAAAGTTTACTTCCCAGACTCCTTTCTTAAGAAGTTACTTGACTATGTATTCCAGCAGAATGAGGGTATTATCCAAGAAAGAAGAAGGTGAGGGTCCTAATATTGGAAACAGAAGTAGAGTATAATACAAAGTCTTCCAGTTTAGAGCAGGAGAATGAAGAGCTCCAAAGGTAAGGACTCTTGGGCAGAGGAGAACTCCCTGCAGTTCATGGTGTGATTGAGGGAACAAAAAATAGAAACAAACAAAAAACAGAAAAGACTTGAGTGTTATGATAAAGTCTATATTTAGACAATAAAAAAGACAGGCAATTAAGAATTCCAGAAAAAACAAAAAGCTAACTGAGAATGTTATGGTCCAATTTTGAAGAAGAATATGTATGATTTTCAATAATATATAGACTGTTAGAGAAAAACTAGTACATGGTGTTAAAACATTATCCTTTGAGTAGGTGAGGAGTTACGACAGTGCCCTCATAGAAAAGGAAATGGCAATCCTAGCACGCTCCTTAGCTTGGCAGTGCACAATGTTGTTGTAGTCTTAATAGTGTAAGTCCTTTGGCTTTAAACTCTTGCAGTCAATGGACAGAGTAAGGAAGATCTCAGCTATGTTGCAGAAAAAAGAGGCAAACATTAATCTTCATAATATGAAAGTATAGCTGACCGAAGGTGGGAAGTGCAAAATGAAGGAAATATGAAGAGAAGAATAGTATCACTGACACCTTCAACTTCTATAATGAGAAGTCAAGACACTCAGGTTTTCAGAATGAGAAATTGAGGCATAACATAATATTTAAAGTTACAAGGGTAACCACAACAAAACTTTAAAATAATGATATAACTACCCCAAACTGGGAGGAGTTGGGAGGAAGAAGAAGATAACATAAATGAGTTAAATGCTTATCTTTTGTAACTGGAGGCCACCCATAACCAAAAAATTGAAAAGAGGAATCATATATTCAAAGAATGTATAATTCATGAGTGATTTTTCATAGGCATACATTGAAGGTCATGGGCGCAATCTCAGAGCACAGGTATCAACCGTCTCTATAGCTTAAGGAAACATTATAGTGCTGATGATCTTGCAGCCTGGCATTTTTTCCCATTCCGTTATCCATGCCCAGTTAGAAGATTATACTTGCAAACTTAAAGCCCTATCTGCTTTAATGCTTTTTAAGTTTTTCTCAGAATTATCTCTAATATTTCACAGAGTACTGTCTCCAAAATTAATAGCATGGTATATGGCCACGTGGCCTCTTTATGGTATTTTATGGTATCTAATTTCTGTTCCCCAAGAATATATTCTCACAGTTAGGGTTTTGCCTCCACTGGATGAAAGCTTAGATGACCTTGTTATAGGAGAAAAACTATTTTAATGTTATAACTCTAAAACTTAAAATAATACAAAAGTCACTTAAATCACTTCTAGACGTTCCTGTGCATTTAAATCACAGCATGGTTAACAAACTCCTGTTAAATGATGGCAGATGCAAGTAGAACTCTGCTGTCACTTCATAACTGAGGTCCAAAAAATTCAGTTGTGTAATGTGTGGGACCCACTTAGTGCAGAGTTCATGAAATGACCAATGTGAACTGGCTCCAGGAGGACAGGAGCCAGTCAGCAAACTCGGCATATCCAAATTTCCATTATCAAAGAGTGTGTAATTACAAGCTCCACTGTACTTCTGATTGCTGACTAGAGTGGCATGCCACATAGCCACACACGTAAACTCAGTTGCCATACGCACTGCCTACTAGCTTTAAATTATGCAATTCTTGATTACTCTTGGCAAGAGTTAAACTATTTCAAATTTCACATGAAATTGGTACTTACCCAGTAGGCCAAATATTCTTCAAATATCTTCAAATATTCATTATTCTAATTTATCTACAACATGAGTATATTGTAAAAGAGGGGTATTTACTTTTTTAAATTAGGGAAAGTCAGGGGGGTGTTTGCAACCAGAAGAGCTAAAAGCAAAAATCTTTAAAACTGTTCACAAGAGGTGGAATTAGGGTTGGGGATGGATCATCATAAGCTTCTCTGTATCATTTCGTGTATACTGTTTAACTTATTGTAAGGTGTATTTACTACTCTAACACAGTAAGTATTATAGTAATTAGATTCATAAAAACGGTAACGGTTGCCGCTCTTAATATTTCTCAGTGACTGGTCCCTGCAATACTTGTATAAAAGTGCAGAATCCCTGGTTCCAAACACAGTCCCAGTGAATATGACCCCCTCTACTGGGGCCCAGGAATATGCATTGGAACCAGTGGTTTAGACCCAGATCTTACTAAAGGCTCACTTGTATGTCTTCTTCAAGCATATTTCAGGATTGAACTTCTTGTGAAACCATCACATGCTGCATTGCCTTCTGTGGTGTTTACCATATCCCAGCATCCTTCCTTGCATTTCTGTACCACTAAAATGAAGGAAAAAAACCAAAATGACCTCACTGTCTCTCTCTTTTGGTGGATGATATTATCTAGGGGAACAGCATTTCTTTTCAAGATCCTTTAAGCTGTGCAACCTCTTGAACATGGAACAGCTAAGAAAATCTCAGTTTTAAAATTCATGACAATGACTGGTTTCTTAATTATGTAAGCAGAAAGATTTTGAGACTGTCTTTGTATCTTATTTTGGTGCTAATCATTTTTTCTCATTCCCATGACTGCAGGAATATTGATCTCAGCGTTACTTTGACCATTAATGAATTATGATGGCAATAAGCAGAGACGCACACCTCCAGCCTCCTGGGAGCTTAATCTTCTGCTACAGCGTTTGCATTTGTAAGTCAGCAGTGTGATCCATATTCTATCTGTTATTCTCCTTTAATTACATATTGGTGGTGGTCCATCTTAGCCTGAGAGCAACCAACTGGAGACTCAACGAAATTATTAAAGCATTAACTTTAAATTAGAAGGCCAAAAGGAAACATATTGGGTTTGTTCCTACCCATTCCAGTATGATATTTCAGGAACAGTTTATTCCCTTTCATGTCAAGGAAACTTGGGTCTAAAAAGTTAGTACAGAACTTTTATTTTCAGAGAAGTTTTCACCTTAAGTATTTCCTGTGTCACCAGTATTTCTGTTAGCATCAGCTTTACCTCATCTGTCAAATACCATTTTGTTTATTAAGTGATACATTTTAAATCCTGTACTTCCTACTTGGTCCTGATCAGTCACTCAAGTCGGGGTTTAGGGGATTGTAGATGGTCAAGTCAGTCCCTGAAAACTTTTCCTTTTAGCATTTTGGCAACTTTTTATTTTGACATAATTTCAAATATCTATAAAAGTTTCAAGAATTGTACAAGAAATCCCCTTTACTGAGATTCATATTTATATCTTGCCCCATTTACTACCTCTCTTTCTATGAATCTGTCTATATTGCACACTCTCTTTCTTTCCTGACCCATTTGAGAGTAAGTTGAAGACGATGTACCCGTTTACCCTGAAATATTTTGGTATTTTCCTAAGAATAACATTCTTTTTAATAACCATGGTTTTATCAAAATCAGGTATTTTAATGATATAAACCACAGTCCAAATTTAAATTCAGATTTTCTCAATTGTCCCAATGATGTCCCAATAATTAGTTGTAAGCTGATTTTTTCCCCAGACCAGGATGTAATCCAGGATTGTGCATTGTACTGAGTTGTAATATCTGCTTTGTTTCCTTTAATCTGGAAAAGTTTCTGAGCCTTTGTCTTAACTTGACATTTTTTAAAGAGGGAAGATCAATACTCCATTTTTTTTTGCTTTGTCTTTCTTTTTGTGGGGGGTGGGGAGAAGACTCTTCATTCTGGGTTTGACTAGGATGTCCTCATGTTTAGACTTGGGTTATGTATTTTTGGTGGAAATACCATTGAGGTGAGGTCCTGTCCTTGTCAGTGTACCATATCGGGGGTACCCAGTGTCCATTTGTGATGTTAACTTTGATCACTTGATTCAGGTGCTTACTCCACTGTAAAGTTACAGCTTTTCTCTTTGTAAATTACAAGTGTTTTGTGGGGAAATATTTTGAGACTGTGTCAATATCCTGTTTATAAAATTTTTTCTGACTACTTTGCACTGATTGATGATGTTCTAACTCCATCATTCCTTCTAGATTTATTAGTTGGCATTTTGCTGTAAGGAAGAGCTTTCCTTCTCTGCATTTACTTTTTTTGCTTATTTAAGTCTGAACTCATGGATTCTTAGGTTATTCAGTGGGTTATAATCTATTTCTGCCCTTTTTAATTTTGATGCTTAAATTTTCTCAAATTTGGCCAATGACAGCCCCTTCAATCTATTTGTCTTTTTGACATGTTTCCATGATGCTTTGAAGCACTACCTTAGTTTCTGTAGCAACTGGCTCATCTTTTATTCCCTCTGCCCCCTCCCTGGAATTAACCATTTCTCCAGTGAGCCCCCAGGTGAATTTTGGTAAGAAAATGAAATTTATCTTTTGTACCTGCCCCTCCCTTTTTCTCTTACCTTTCAGTAACCTGTCCCATGAGTCCCTACTGTAACTGTGATTTTCAGTATCTCTAGTTAGAGAGGAAATTCTGATAAATTCATTCACCTTAAAATTGTTTAGGAATCATTGCATTACCCTTCTTAGAAATGCTTGCATTTTAAAAAAGGAAACCAGTTAGAAAGCAATGCTCAATTAAACAACAGTATTAATCACAGAGTGTTACTGGTGAAAGAGACTTTAGATCACAGGGTCACAGACTCAGCCCCGCTCAGCCCCCTAAGAGTTAGCGTGAATGTGTGTGCAAAAAGCCCAGTGACGTCAGCAACAGAGTGGTACAGACTGGGCTAAACTGGAGGGTGCAAGCCCACCTAATGATATTTAAATTAAAATAAATAAATAAACACTGGGCAGACCAAGCAAAATTTGTTTATTATCCTTATTTAGCAGAGGGCGGTCTATTAATGACTTTTGTGTTAAAGTAAAGCTAAACTAATGGTTTTAACACTGTGCTTCGGGGGGCCACCAAGATGCTTTATAGAACTTTCCTGGGGGGTCTGGAAATGCTGTGGACAGATCCACTCTCTACCTCCCAATCCTCTTCAGCCAGAGTCGCTTCCTTATTATCTGTTTGATGTGACAGGCACTGTGCAAGTCTCTGTTTGAAGGAAGGGATCTGTGGATTTTAAAACAAGTTCAACAATCACTGACGTAGTCCAGCCACCTAACCTTGCAGATTCTTGCAGATAAGCAGACTGAGGCCATCCGGGGATAACCAGTATTGCCGTGATTGTTACTGGCAGAGTTAAGCCTAAAACCCAGGTCTTCTGATGCTTGGTCCAAACTTTCTTCCTTACATAAAGTTGCTTCATCTAATGGTGGAAAATCAGGTGCTAGTGGCGAAGGTTATCCTAATGTCGTATCATGTACACAATAGGCCGTCTCTAACTAAAGATGTCCCTGGTTGATACACAGCCTTTCATGCTCTGAAGACAAATACCCGTCCTGATTCTAGAGCTCTATAAATTGAGCATGTAAGTGAATATTTAGGTAGAAAAATCAGGTCATCAAACACTTTAGTCACTGATTGGCATGTTAAAATGATACTTTCATCCATAAGGAGGTATGATTTCTAATAAATACATCAGATAATTTTTTCAAGTATATTCTTAAAACTCCTGGAAGATTTTTGCTAATTGATAGAATATCGAAGACTATTTCCTTTTCCATTCTTAAGAAATCATCTTTTACTATGATAAAGTTTTTCATTTCTTCAGTTAAAATGTATATGCTTAAAAGAAAAATAGTAAGATCTAGTATAAATCACTACATAGACATCATAAATCATTTTAAAGAGGACTGTTTTAGTCAATGTAGAGTTCTACTCAAACCTGTAGTTCTATTACAGTATAATATTTAACAGCTGGCAAACTCTTGCCTAAGTACTTTACTTTTTAAATTTTTAACCTTTATCTCTGCAAAACTTAAAACTGGAGTAATTTTCTGAATGCTCTCACAAGCCAGTTCAAAATTCCTGCATCTCTTTCGTTTTTCAAATGAAACAGAGCTTTATCTTCAATTGTCTAGTTTATTTTTCTTGGTAGAAATAATATTTCTCTAAGGTTTTAAGAGGAAAAAATAGTATTAAAATATAAGTTGAATGTTAACACTTCTGATTGTTTCTAACATCCTGATATGATTAAAAGAAGACAGAGAGGCCAGGAAAGTCCTTGCAAACTAGATTTAAAATATTGCTCATTTAAAAATCTAAGATCAAATGTAGTTCTGTTCAAGTATAATTCACTACTGGTAAATGCTAAATTGTTTTTGAAGCAAGCATTACTTCAACTTTTGTGGATTATTTTCTTAAATTGTAGACTTTACCATTCATTCCTTTCACTTTTTATTGTCATTATTCCCCTTTTGCTGATTTTGCAACAGGGAAGTTTTTGGTTTTATTTTTTTTAAGGAAATACTAAGCGTAATGAATGAAACACATGTTATTACTGAGCCTAAAATGAATTGCATTAGCATTAGTATCTTTTATCTAATAAATTATAGTGCATATATATGCTTACCTTTTAAAAAATTTTAACTTGTGGATACTTATATTCTAATTAGTGTTCTTTTTTCTTTCTATCAACTAATTTGTCACTGGATTTGTCACTTTACTAAGCCAGTTTATTATTGAACATGTGGGTTTTCCTCTCTTTTTATTAATTTCATCATCCTAAGACTATATGCATAATTATTCTGTTTCATCAAGAAACAGTTTTAAATGCTCACAGTGTTCATGGATGTATCCAGTTGTTTGTTATTCTTTCTTTCCTTTCTCTTCCTTTTTCTACCTTGAAGTTACCTTTTAGCCATAAGAGGCAGGTCACAGGCAGTAGACTTTGTCTGTAGAATATAATGCCTACTTCACGGGGCTCTTGGGAGAACTAGACACAATAATGGAAGCTCCTAGCACAGTGCGTGACATCAGTATTTACTTTTACTTTTTGGTCCTTTAAGGAGTTGTACTTCCACAAGTTTGACAAGTTCTCAAAACTGCTGTTCTGGGCAAAATTTCACTTTCAGTAAAATGAAAGCCTGTGAGTAACTAAGTATGGCTCTTTGTCGGGGTTACATTTAAATGTAATAGGTAGGTTTAGAATTTTGCCCAAGATGGGAGTGAGACAGCTTAGTGTGAAGGGAGGAGCCTTGGTTATGGGACAGCTACTCCCCCCTCAGTCACTGACCTGCCAGGTGACCTTATCCACTTTGCTTTTGGGCTTCAGTTTCTTCAGCTGTATTAGGATGTGGACGGTCTCCAGGGTGCTTTTGGTTCTAAAACCTGATGATTCTACAAATGCAGCACTTTTAAAAAGTGGATTTATCCTTGTGGTGAAAAAATTCCTGGAAGATATATACCATCCCATTCATGCTGGGGGTGCCCGGGTGATGGCAGGAGGGATGGCCTTCTTTCTTCCCCACCTCTCTCCCTCTTTTCTTCCCTCCCCATCTCCTTCCCTTCTTTCCTTCCTTCCCTGACTTGTTTCTTCTTTCAGCAATTATTTATAGCACCTTCCATGAGCCAGGCAAGAGTGAGCAAGAATGTTTCAGTCCAGCATTCATAAAGCTAATAGTCTTTTTATCTATTTCTTTTCCTTTTCCCCTAAAAAATGTCAAGCATATAGAGAACCAGAAGGAACAGTAACTTGAACATCTATATCTCCTAGATTTACCAACTGTTAACAACTTTTATTCTGTGTGTGTGTGTGTGTGTGTGTATATACACCCATATGTATATATATACACACCCATATGTATATATATATGTGTATACACACACACACACACACACACACGTTTTTCTGAACCATTTTAAAGTGCAGACACCATGCTTTGCCTCTAAGTAACTGAACGTACATCTCCAAGAATCAGTACACTCTCACAAGTAACCATAATACCATTATCACACCTAACTTAGGTGACCCACCCCCAAATTAGCACCAATCCTATAGAGTTATATAATGTCTATTCCATATCCAGATTTCTTTAATTATCCCAAGAATGTCTTTTATTGCCCTCTTCATCAAATCCTGATTCACCAATCAAGGTTCACATGTTAATTTGGTTTTTATTCCTCTGTCTCTTTTAATATAGAACTGTTCCCCCACTTTTTCTTTGTAATGACATTCACTTTTTGAAAAGTGCAGGCTCATTGTCTTACAGAACATACAAAATTCTAGATTTGTCTGATTGTTTCCTTATGGTGTCACGTAACTTATTTCTGTATTCTGTGTATTTGTTGTAATCTGGAAGTCTAGATGTTTGATTAGATTCATGTTAAAAGTTCTTGGCAAAAATATTTTATAGGTGAAGTTGTGCTACAAAGTTATATATATTTGAAGTTTTCTACAAAGATCATCTATTACTAATGATGAAGAAATAGAAATAAATTTAAATTTATATAATACATTGAATATAGTGGAAAAAGCATGAGTTTGCTAGCAGAGGCCTGGATTTGAGTACAGATTCTATTCTCTCTAGCACCTTGACCAGATTAATTAGCCTAGTAGTTTAGCTCTCCACAAAAGACCAGAGAAGACAGAATCACTCCAGGAACCTTCTTGAAATATGCATGCTTGTCCCTCCACTCCACTCCCTGGTATTTTTTTTAAAAGGGAGACTTTTTTATACCACCCCTCATCCCCAGGCCACCCTTCTCACCCCCACCCCAGGCTTAAATGCCACCAATTCTGTGTGCCAGGTGTCCTTATCTGAGAAATTTGGAAAATCTCTACCTTGAAGGGTTATTGTAAGTGTTGGAGATTAATAATAACATGTGTAAAGTACATAGCACAGAGTCTGCCGCATTATTATATGCTCAGTTCACCACCACTGTTACTGTTATTACATCAGTAATTTGCAAAGAAGGGAGAGAGAATTTGAAAAGGGACAGGAAGTGGTATAGTACAGAATATTCAGTTTCTAAGTGGTTACTTCAAAAACCTTCCAAGAATGTTTGTGCTCATGCAGTGACATCAATAAAAGTTCAGCTGAGACAGTGCTATGACACAGTAATCATTAACATTTATGCAGCCCTTTACAGTTTACAAAGCACATCCACATTCATTGTTATGTTTGATATATGCCCTCTTTCGCGAAGATCAGCTGTGCTTAATGCTTCGCCCAAGGACACAGCGTAATCAGTGGGGGAGCTCAAATTAGGAGTTCTGATTGTAGAACAGACTTCTTTTGCTGAAAATGTGCAGCCTGGAACAGACACCAAATGTCTCTTTTCTAAATTCCTGACCAAGGGACTCTTTCCTTATGGTGTCGGTTACTGAAATGCTTAGTTTAAAACTCTTTGAGTCTATTTCACACTTATAGCTCCTCATCTGTCGTATTTTCTCTGCATTGGGTGACATTTCCTGTACTGTCGTGCGTTGTCACTCAGCCAGAAGGCTTTAGTTATTTCTTGCTCTTTGCTGTAACAGAGAGAAATACTGTTTAATGAATCTGAATTAACGCCATCAGGTGCATATTAAAAATGCATTCGAACCTTTCAGCTGGACTAATTTCCTTCCTAACATTGTGTAGCACTGGGCAAATTAAAGCCTCATCCAAAGATTGGCCCTTGTTTTCTGAAGCAGTTAGAACTGGTGTTTCTTAGTGTTGACCTTGATATTTTTTACCTGGTCATGTATAGCTCTTTTTTGGATAAGAAAAATATTACTATTTTAAACAAAAACTGACTATCTTTGGTTTAGCAAGCTAGTGTAGCATAAAACATCTTAGAGGAGATGACTTATTCTTTATTATTCAGTTTAAGGTATTTTCTAGTTTCTTTTTTGTATCACAAGATATTTAGAGTTATATTTCTTCTCTTTTTTTTTTGCGGTACGCAGGCCTCTCACTGCTGCTGCCTCTCCCGTTGCGGAGCACAGTCTCCGGACGTGCAGGCTCAGTGGCCATGGCTCATGGGTCCAGCCGCTCCACGGCACGTGGGATCCTCCTGGACCGGGGCACGAACCCGCGTCCCCTGCATCGGCAGGCGGACTCTCAACCACTGCGCCACCAGGGAAGCCCCTTGTGAACTTTTTAGTTAACTTGTTGCTAGTGGTATCTACATTTCTATTCATATTAATGTTTTAGCATAATTCTGCCATGTCCAGGGAACAGATTCTGTGAGATTTCAGTCTTGTAAAAGCAGCTGAGACTTGCTTTGCTGTCCAGCATTTGTCAGTTTTGTAAGTGCTCCAAGTGCACTTGAAGAAGGAAATGTTTTCTGTAGTTATTGGTAGGAATGTTCCTTGTATATCAGTTACACCGTGTGTTAATCTTGTTTGAATCATGTGTATTTGCTGATTTGCTTTTTTTTTGCTTGACTGTTTGCTTACCCTATTATATCCCAAGGGTTAAAATGTGTGTTAAAGGGACTTCCCTGGTGGCACAGTGGTTAAGAATCCGCCTGCCAATGCAGGGGACACGGGTTCAAACCCTGGTCTAGGAAGAGCCCACATGCCACAGAGCAACTAACCCCGTGCGCCACAACTACAGAGCCTGTGCTGTAGAGCCCGCGTGCCACAACTACTGAGCCCACGTGCCACAACTACTGAAGCCTGCACACCTAGAGCCCATGCTCCACAACAAGAGAAGCCACCACAATGAGAAGCCTGCACATTGCAATGAAGAGTGGCCCCCACTCGTGCTCAGCAACAAAGATCCAACACAGCCAAAAATAAATTTTTAAAAAAAAGTGTTAAAATCTCTCACTAAATGTATAAATGCATTTCTTTCTTCAGTTTTTGATATATATATATATATTTGGAGGCAAAGTTATTAGGTGCATACAAAATTTAGAATTGTTCTGTCTTGTGAATGTCTCAGAATGAAGTGTCCCTCTTTGTCTCTAGGGATGCTTTCTGCTTCAGACACTACTTTGATACTAATACAGCTATACTGTGTTTCTTCTGGTTAATATTTATATCCTTTTTGTCATCCTTTTCCTTTTTCTCTCTGATTATTCTCAATCTTTTTAATATTTCACATGCATCTCTCCTTATATTTTGCCATATTTCCTTTACATAATTTTTGCTCATCTTTTAAAATTAAGTTGTAGACATGTGACTTTAGCATACATCTTCCCAAATAATCCCCTAATATCATCTAATACCCAGCCCATACTGAAATACCCACAATTGTTCATAAGGTGACTTTTATAACTGTGTGGCTGCAGTTATAACTGCATTTGACTGTGTGGCTCTTAGTCTTTCAAAATCTAGAATAAGCTAACTTAATCGATACACTGTTGTACCAAATGACCACAAGGAAATGAAACATATTTTAAAGATTACTCTTAAATATATGTAAGAAATATAGTCAGTACATCCCATTTGTAATAATAATTTGAAAAACACAGAAAGTAGAAATGAAAAAATAGCAAACACTTTTATATCTTCCACCAATTGTGAGCATGACTACCTTCCTGGTATTATATTTATCTATTTCTGATTTTTTTTTTTTTTTTTTTTTTTGGCGGTACACGGGCCTCTCACTGTTGTGGCCTCTCCCGTTGCGGAGCACAGGCTCCGGACGCACAGGCTCAGCGGCCATGGCTCACGGGCCCAGCCACTCTGCGGCATGTGGGATCCTCCCGGACCGGGGCATGAACCCGTGTCCCCTGCATCGGCAGGCGGACTCTCAACCACTGCGCCACCAGGGAAGCCCCTATTTCTGATTTTTGAAGAAATCTTCGTCTGTTTCACATTATATGCTCATTATAGAGGCTTAGGAGTGAAATTTCTGAGACTAAAGGTATAACCTCTTTTAAGGCTTTCCAGGACGGTGTTTCAAAGTTTAACAATCCCAGTGTGCCAAAGCTTCCTGCCTTAGAAGGGATGTCCTCCTCAAAGCAGACACCACATGGGTCATTACTTATCATGGATATTTAATTATCGTGGAGAATTTGTTACCACACACCTATAGTGGAGATATCCTGTGGTAAAAACGGAAAATGCCAGATACCTTCTCAGGCTCCCTCAAAGCTAAGCCATCAGCACGTAACCTGGGATTAACCAGTCAGATCAGCCCCCTTCAGACTTTCAGGCTGAAGCCATGTACACGAAGAAGCAGGCACAGTGGAGACTCCTTCTGGGGGATATAGGGGCAGCCGCTTTGAGCAAATCAGCATCTGATATTCAGTGCTGAGGTAGTGATTCAAGTCATGAGGTCCAGAATTCAGTGGTGGTGGCAGCAGTGTCCTCACCAGAAGGACTCTGGCATGATTTTGGCTCTGGTCTTGGCCAATGTCTTATTCTTTCCCATTTCTTGAGCCTGGTTGTCCAGCCTTCTCTGACCCCCTGTCAAGTCTCAATATCCTTTAAGAAACACTTCTCTATTGAAACCAGCCAGAGTTTGATTCTATTGCTTACAAAAAAGAACTTGACTAACTTTCCATGCAGGGATTCTCCCTTCTATATAGCAGGACCTATTTCAAATGGGAGGAAAATTGGCATGCATGAGGGAGATCAGGGAGAGCAGAGAGGGCTCAGCAAGTTAACTTCTCAGGACTTGGAGTTGGGAAGAGTCTAGTTGAAACGGGGTCAATATTGGAAGGAAGGTAAGAGCAGCTTCTTAAGAAGGTAACATTTATCATTCTTGGGTACCTGACCTGGCTGTCAGCAGAGTGATTGCAGGGCCAGTTCAGGAGTTCAGCCCTTGTAAATGTGACACCAGAAATGTTAGACCTCCAGATGGGTGGTAAGCCAAGTGGCCTTGGTTGAGACTGTGACTGTGCATCTGAGACTCTAGGTGGGATAGAGGGACAGTGGCAGATGAAGCTGTGTAGGCTTGAAGTAGAAGCTAACAATCACCACGGAAGGCCATGGCCCCACTTCTAGAAATTCTCTTTGGCAATTTCTTCAGTACCAATTTGCAAGTAGTACAACCAAAGCAGTCTCATTCCTTAGGAGGCCAACTTTGTGTCTGACCAAAACCGGTATTGCCCCAGCTTGTTCACTGTTCCCATGGGGATTGACTTGGACTTGAGTAGAAATTTAAATAAATTTTGGCAATTTCAAAAATCCGGAAAACCAAGGTCGTAACCACTGAGATATTTTTAAAAGCATTGCCAGCTCTACAGGCAAGCTTTAGAGTAACTATTTATTCAGCCTTTATGTATTTCCAAAGTTACATCAGTACCTCACATCAACTGTCTTATTTTAATCTCTCAACAACCCTGAAAGGTGGGTGTTAGTAACCTTGTTTTATGCATGAAAGCACAGGCTGAGAGGTTAATTATCAGATAAGACAGCACGTCTTAAAGCGAGAATTCAAACCCAGGTCTGGTTCATTCTAAAGCACATGCTCTTTTCAGCATTACTGTTGTCTCCTCAGGAGACTGCTTTAAAGAGAACAATATACAGCTGACTATAAATTCCAGCTTTTAAAAGTCACAGTTAACATATCCAGAAGCCCATTTGTGAAATATCTCACAGCATTCTGCCGAAAAGCTGTGAAATCTTTGATTAAGGGCTTAAAAATGGTGAAAAGTAATAAACAGTAGGTCTGACTACAACTCAAGTAGTAAAACACCTTCACTAATTTTCATACTCAGCAAAAATATTTTTAGTGATTAAAAAAAAGTCATAGTACTCACTCTACTAACTCAATGACATGCTGAAATATTAGCCTAGCTTGTGTAACCTTAAACGCGGCCGCGTTTGGGTTGCTCTCTGTTTGGGCATGATGCTTTCTGCCAAGGGGCGGAAGAGCGGGCCTTGTGAAGGGGTTCTTTCTGGGCATTTCTTTCCATGATTCTTTTTTTCTTTCTTTTTTTTTTGGCTACGTTGGATCTTCGTTGCTGCACGCGGGCTTTCACTAGCTGCAGTGAGCGGGGGCTACTCTTCATTGTGGTGCGCACGCTTCTCATTGCAGTGGCTTCTCTCATTGCAGAGCACAAGGCTCTAGGCATGCGGGCTTCAGTAGTTGTGGCGCACGGGTCTAGTTGCTCCGCGGCATGTAGGATCTTCCCAGACCAGGGCTCGAACCCGTGTGCCCTGCATTGGCAGGCGGATTCTTAACCACTGCGCCACCAGGGAAGTCCCTTTCCATGATTCTTAATGTGTGTTTGTTAAGGACCACACACACACACACACACACACACGCACACTAGCTAAAAGTCTAACCCTCTGAATTTCATTTGGCTGACCTCAGGCCAGTCTTCAGACTGCCGCTAATGCCCACCAGAAAGGAGAAAGAACCGGGAACAATCACTGAACTGCAGTGCTTTACACTTCCTCCCCCCCCACAGTGAGGGAGGGACCATTGTGTAGATCGTGAGGGGGAGGTGGGGAAGGTGTGATTGGACTGGGGAGGTGGTGAAGATTTCAGATTTTCTTTTTAAAAATAATAGTTTGCTGCTTGGGCATCAGCAGGGGATAGGGCGGTGCCCGCCCTGCTTCGGGGCGCTCATCCCACAGACCCATTCACCGTGGGGTTGTCTCTGTGTTAGGAGCCGGTCTGGGGGTTGCTGAGCAGATCGAGTCTTCGTTTGTCGTTGCTCACCTTGGGTGGTGCTCTGTCCATGTCACCGCCCAGTCACTGACACGGTGAGTATTGTCACTGTGGTGCTGTGTTGTCTTAAGGGTTCTGAAAAACAACAACGGCAACCACCAGGCAAACAAGCAAAACCTTTCTGCTTCCCAAATCTGTCCCCGAGGGAAGATTCAAAGGGTGCAAATGCTGTTCTGGACCAGATGGGCACTAGTGTCTCTGTTCTCCTCTGAAGGTGGGCTTGGTGGTAGGAGGCAGGAAGGGGCCCAGCAGAGGGGTTTTCCACGCTGTTGCCCTCCTGCTACAGTTGTTTCAGATGCTCCAGCTCCAGCCAGCCAGTCCTGGATTGTCTCTGCACAGCACGCAGAAAAACCTTTGTTTTGTAAAAGTAACTCCTTTGATTTCTCCCAGCCTCGGACCCTGCTTAGTTAGGGGCACTGACCAAGAGGTGAGTCATCTCTGGCCATCCTGGGGAGTGAGGAGGGGACCACCCATGGCTTCCCAGCTGCACTGCCTGTGGAGCAAAGGGTTCAGAAGCAAAGGATTTTTAAAAATATAATAATATAAAAAGAACGAAAGAAAGAAGACCTCTGAAAATCCTTACTGTTTCCTGCTATCTCCTACAGCGATTGCCCTTTCATTAGTGTGGTATAACAATGTGAAGGTTTTTTATCACTTTGATATCAGCCTAATTCTTGAGATTAAGCTTGGCAAACCACTTATCAAGGTTAGTGAGAAGAAAGGTGTGTGACTGGGAATCACCACCTAGTCCTTTAGCTATTATACATTTTCCTGTTCATCCTTTGAGGAGTAAGACAATCATAGTATACTATAGTTTAGTTTAGTATTGTTTACTATAGTCAAACAATATCACATTGTTTTACTACTCAGGATCCCCTTGGTTGCTGGCAACTGAAATCCAAACTGAACTTGTCTAGGAAAAAGGGAGGGTTTATTGGGAGGATATTGGGATATTTTAAGTAACCAAAGGCAGGATTAAAAGTCAATCTATGGAGCTTCCCTGGTGGCGCAGTGGTTGTGAGTCCACCTGCTGATGCAGGGGACACGGGTTCATGCCCCGGTCCGGGAGGATCCCACATGCCGCGGAGCGGCTGGGCCCGTGAGCCATGACCGCTGAGCCTGCGTGTCCGGAGCCTGTGCTCCGCAGCGGGAGAGGCCACAACAGCAAGAGGCCCGCGTACTGCCGAAAAAAACCACCTAATCCAGATACGTATATATGGTAAGAACTATAGGATTCATTCATTCATTCATTTTAACTTGGGACTCCAAAGAAGGCAAAATATGGAGAATGACTGGACTCACATTCTAAAAAAAACCCAAATACATAGTAGTTTACAGTCATATTTATATACACTATTGTGTAAGGGATTTTAGTGAATTTTTATGTTCACCTCAGGTTCCTCTTGAAAGAAGCTATGACTACTGTAAATTCATGTGTCTAAGGGAATTCTCTGTGCTTGTCCAGACTGGATTCTCTTCTGCATGCCCTCCATTGCTTTTGTCTTATTTGGTTTTGTCTGAGATGTCCACTTTTTACCTCTTATTTCTGACTGTTGCCTCTGCCAACCCACGGGAACAGCCGTGCTCACCGTGGCCTCCTGGCCTGATTGAGTTCCCTCTGTGCGCTCTCAAGGGCGTCCATTGTCATTCTGCCGAGGTGGCTGCCTCTCCAGGTGCTGATTGTGGGTGGATTGTTCGAAGCCCCCTAGGCAGGAGGAGCTTTCTTCTCCTGACTGGTATCTGAAGAGCACGTAAAGAGATTGTTCCTTTACTCAGCCCCCTGGTGTAGTCTTCTGCATGAAACACTCCTTCTCTCTACCACCCATCTCGCCTGACTCCCTGCCACAATATGTTGCCAGCAACCTAGATATTACTGTTCATTAATTCATGCCTAACATGCAGTGGCTTATACTAGGTGTTATTGAATGTCTAAAAATAGGCACAGAGCCTGGAAGTGAGAAGTGAAAATTGCAAAATGGCTGGGTGGAAAAAATGATGGAACACAGAGCAGGCCTTTTGATATATTTCCTTGTGGTAATCTTTTACAGGTTAAATAAGACTAATATTCATGGTGAACCCAGGGCAGTTAGCCTCTTCAGATGTTTTACTTCTTAGCCTTTTCCAAAATCTGTTTTATTTATTTAATTTAACAGGACTTTGCCTTGATTGGGGCCATTTGTATAAGATGTTTTGCATTATGCGTTTGCAATCATGTTTGCATGTTTGCATTTGTCAAGTTTTGCCTGTCAAATCAGGCAACTAATTTCAGCAAATATACTTTCATGTCCACATGACCATCATCGGGGCATAAGACTATACTATAACAAACCCCCCAAATGGTCTTTAGGAGTAAAAGGTTTTATATTTTCTATTTATAGGAAGAATTTGAGGGGAAGGAGGAGAGCATAGCTTTATTTTTAAAATAGTATAATTGAGTATATAATTTAAATGCAAAACCGTAGGCTAGTATTTTCTGATTGTAACCTGAACACCTGATGGGGCAAAGAGGGTTGCAGTATTCCTATTCTTGATTACTGAACAACAGACCTTTCTGCTTTTCTTTTTTTTTTTTTTAAAATAGAAATCCATTTTAAATTTATTTATTTTATTTATTTATTCTTGGCTGTGTTGGGTCTTCGTTGCTGCGCGTGGGCTTCCTCTAGTTGTGGCGAGCGGGTACTACTCTTTGTTGCAGTGTGCAGGCACGGGCTCCAGGCACACGGGCTCAGTAGTTGTGGCTCATGGGCTCTAGAGCGCAAGCTCAGTAGTTGTGGCACACGGGCTTAGTTGCTCCACGGCATATGGGATCTTCCCGGACCAGGGCTTGAACCCGTGTCCCCTGCATTGGCAGGTGGATTCTTAACCACTGCGCCACCAGGGAAGCCCTCTGCTTTTCTTTTCTTTCTTTCTTTTTAATTGAAGTATAGTTGATTTACAATATTATATTAGTTTCAGGTGTACAAATAGTGATTCAGTGTTCTTATAGATGATACTCCATTT